>NC_046289.1:33357500-33657500 GCF_004115265.2 Rhinolophus ferrumequinum | reverse complement strand
AAATTTTCAGCCCGTAAAGAGATAATTAATTATTCAGCAGTTAAATGATTACGTGTCCGGCGCTGTCATAAGCACCTAACATGTATTATTTATAGCATGCAGCTCTTGCCACAGCCCTGTAAGCTAGGTACAATTGTTATCTTCATTTTGCTGAGTGATAAAGTGAAGCACTGAGGAGTTAAGTCACTTGCTGAAAATTCAATATGGTAAGTGGTGGAACTAGGAGGGTAGAGCCCAGGAAGTAATATAGAA
Source organism: Rhinolophus ferrumequinum (assembly GCF_004115265.2). Classification (NCBI taxonomy): domain Eukaryota; kingdom Metazoa; phylum Chordata; class Mammalia; order Chiroptera; family Rhinolophidae; genus Rhinolophus; species Rhinolophus ferrumequinum. The sequence continues at coordinate 33,657,248 of NC_046289.1, read as the reverse complement.
TTTATGATGATGACTGGTATGTATCTCCATCAGGTTCTACCCAAGACAGTAAACTGGCAAACATGGCCTGTCCTCCAAAAAAACTAGAAGGAATTCATGCCAATAAACTACGACGGACTGTATGGAGCTAGTGAGATTATGGATGGCTTTTTTCCCTTTTTCTATTTACCAATTTTGATGATGTGGTTATATTTCTTTGGCGGTGGAAGCGGGAGGAGTCAGGCATTATTAGGCCAGGAGGGCCCGTCCCAGGGTCCAGTCCCAGTGGGTGCTGCTGTCCCCACTCCGTCAGGTTAAATTCCCTTCACACTCCTTTCATCTTAATCAGTGACTGTTGTGTCAGCAGCTGGGCCTCTTGGCATTTATGGCCTGGAATCCGGGTCTCCCCCACCCCCGGCTCCCAGGGGCTCTCTACTGAGTTTCTCCTCCTGGCGCCCTCAGCTGAGTGCCCAGAGAGAGAAGAACAAAGACTCTGCAGTAGCAGGAGGGGGAGTGGCAGAGTGAATACTGGTCAGATGCTTCAGTCTTTGTTCAGAGACCCAGTTTATTGAAGCAAAGGTTTCCATTTGGAAAACATGAGACACGCCATGCCGGGGCCCAAGAGCTGCCTCTCGGCTGCAGGACCTGGGGCCAAGTCTGAGAGATGAGCCACTGCAGAGCCTCGTGCTTTTGGGAATACTCACGTTTGTGTTTGCAACGTGCTGCACTCAGGTGGGCCACCGAATGCATAGACCCTCCCTTTACAGGGACAGAAGCTCAGTGCTTTCACCTCCCACCCGTTCCTCTACCTGTCGGTTCTTTCCTCACAATATCCGGGCTACTGATGGAGTGTCTTTAGGGTGTCAGCCGGTAAGGGTCATACACAAAGCAGGGTGCCCGGAGCCCCTCGCAGGAGCATAGCTTTCCTTAAGAAGACACGCCTCCAGTGTCCGTCAACAAAGCAGAAATCCTACCTTTGACGGTTAGGGGGTCTAGGAATCTTGTGAACTTCATGATGTCAGTTTACACAGCTTGTGCAAAATGATTTCAGGATACTTCATTAAATGATACTTAAAGTATATTATGAAAATCACCCCCAGCAACAGGAGTGCAAGGAGCACTCTTTTCTCTGTATTCTTTTCTCCACTGTTGTTGTATTAATTAATAGCAAAGGAGTGAGTGAGTGTGTGTGTGTGTGTGTGTGCATGTGACCGACAGACAGACAAGATAGATAGCAAGAAGCAAGATAGTCATGTGGCCCTGGAATGAATCTTTCAGAATTTCATCAGACAGGGGACTACATTGCCACCTTCAGCGTGAGAGCTCTGAGTTCTAATTCTGGCTTAACTAATAAGCTCCCTTCTCTTTAGGAAGATTACCTGCCTTTGATTTTTTTCCAGATAAACACCTCCACCGAAATCCTATGTTCTTCCTTCAGGAACCCATTAGCAGAGATACCTCCAGAAAGTGACCCTCAGCTGGCTTTGTGCACGTGGGGGGTGGGAGCCTGCCCCTCAGCCCTGCACAGCCCCGCCTGGCCCTGACTGCATTCCAGCCCCTCCAGCTCTCTTTCCTTTCCTAAGTGTTCAGTGAGCATCTGGCAGTGGCAGCCAGGCCCGTTTGTCTGCTGAGCTGCTGCCAGCAGCTGGCCTGGCGAAGGAGAAGGCATTCTTGGCCCCTGGAGCAGCCTTACCCATTGTGCTCTGAGTCGCAGGGACATCCCGGGCAAGAGGAAGGCCCTGTGTTGGTGGGTTAGGTGAGGAGAAGGTGAGTGCAGCCCACAACGCTGGAAGCCTTTCCCCTCTGCATGGAGCAGGGTTCCGAAGAGGTCTCTGTTAATGCCTTAGCATAGCTGGTCGATTTTTCGAGCCTACCTGGTATTGGCTTTGTGGAATGGGTGCATGAAGAATGACATTGCGGCAGCAACTGCTGTTCTTTGAGACACTGGAATACGTTCTAGATGCTTATGTTTGTTACCAATGTGTATAAAACTGTGCATTTTGGCATTTTATAATATAAATATCTGTTGAGTGAAATACTTCATTGAGTACCCAAAACAATACAGGGAGGTGTAGGTACTATTATCCTCATTTTAAAGATCTGGGAACTGAGGTCCAGAGGGGTTAAATAACTTGTGCCAGGTCACACAGCAAGCAAGAGTCACATCATGGATTCTTAACCAGGTCGCCCAGCTTAATAATCTATATCATTTCCGTTATACCACAAATAGAAATGTGTTCTCTCTGGAATGTGTACAGCTAAGAATAGTGACATTAGGCTGGAACAAAGGCAGTTTTTCACTATATATATATATATATATATATATATATATATATATATATATATATATATAGTTTTGTGGCCTTTTATGAAATAGCTAAGGATAATTTCTCTTATATGTTTGGAACTAGGTTTCCTCCTTTTCCTGAGCAATGACTGCCACAAATACAATTTGGTCTGCTATGGGTCATTTGTTGTAGTTTGCCTTTGGCTCAGATCAAAATAGAAAATGAGCCAAGCCAGAACATGGTGTTTCCCAGTTGGGCATATTCCCAGCTATTAATAGAGTTCCATCTGGGTACAAAATGCACAAAGGCCAACTCCAGTCTTTGGGTTTCTTGGGGGATTATTTGGGACCTCTGCCTCCATCCTCTTGGGCTTCCAGTCTTTCCGACATTCTGTGGGTAAACAGGGCCATGAAAATGAGTTGGGAATGAGAGAACCTGAAGTTCACACTGTTCCTTTGGCTTTGTCTATTTGGGTAGGACTGCCAGGATACTCAGTGTGACAAAAGGGTTTGAAAGGCTTCGTGTGTTTTTCAGTTTGAGGTTATTCCGTTGTAACTGGCCTTGACATCGCTTGCCACAGTCATCATTGATGACCTAGCAATCATGTAGACCCGCCACCCCCGTGTTTGGTAAGATGACTCATGGATTGTGTGTAATCTCCTTAGACGTATCTGAGACTTGCCAGGGTCAAATTTGGCCCCATGTTTCCCTGTGATGGATGGAGATCTGTGGTGGGGAGTCTTGGTTATGGTTTTCCCTGACTGGGACTGGGAACTTGCCAAACCATAGATAATCTGGCCTCCACAGGGCCCTGTATTGAAGCACTGGGCTTGAAGTGCCTGGAGCGGCTCCAGGGATGAGAATGGGGTGGGCTGTATGCCAAACAGTTTAGTGAAAAGTCCATCAATACAGGATCACACTGATTGAGTGCACGGCAAAAGAAACAGTTCTTTTAATCCTCGGTCTAGTTGGGAAGAGAAGATAAAATAGATGGAACGGCAGTGTGCGGTAGTTAGCATGGAGCAAACATAGTCATTATACTACAAGAGGAAAGGTCGTTGAAAATGAACACTGACCTGTGGGGGACAACCTCACCTCCTTGCCCATCTTTTCTCAGAAGTGCAACCAGAGTGCTGGCAGACTAACAAACCAACTAGCACCTGAGTTTTAAGCAGTGTCGTGGGGTGGCCTGAAGTGTTTCCATGGGAAGTTCGGTTGACTCCTGCCTTGACTGACTGGGGCCTTCAGGCCAGGGCCTGAAGCTACACCTGTGAGTGGCTGCTGGGGGCCCACCCCACCCAGAAAACAGAATCACGCAGTGTAAAACGCTGACTGCTCTGGTAGAAACCACAGACCATAATGTTTTAGTTTTGAAATACTTGAGTTTTCCATAATTACTTCATCCCTCGTAAGACCCCAGCTGTGTCCATCTCCTCTAGGCTCCAGAACATTCCAGGGCCTCCCACAGCAGAATTAGCCCAGTCAGTATAAACTTAGCCCACTTGGAAGACTAGAGAGTTGCCCACTGACAGGTGAGGACCGAAGATGTTCATTCATTCGGCAAAGGTTCATAATGTAGCTGGTCACCGTAGCAGTTTGGGGATTACTGTTTAGGACAGGCTCAGAGCTGCCATCTGCTTAGAAGGGCCTTGTCCTGAAGCTACATTTGCATAGGAAGTACACCTTTTGCTTTGCATGGGGTACAGTGAATTTAGAACCTGATGGGGGTTATTGGGAGGCGGCCCAAGCTATTGGCACTGCCTCTGCTTGGGAATGGGCTCCCTATCCCCAGTGGGCTTGGGGGACCCACAGCAGGAGGTGTAATGGGAAGAGCAGCAGCCCACCATTGCTATTTGTACAGCCTTCCTTGTCCTGCTGGTTGATTGGTCTCTTCTTTGACAGCCCAGCAGAAGGCTGCGGGGACACCGTGCCCCCCTCATGAACCTGGCTGCCATCGAGGCTGAGTCTGCTCTTCCTGCTTTCTGTTGTCAGCTAATACTTTGCAGACCCTCCCTGCTCTGCTGGAGGCTTTTCTTGTGCCCAGTCCCCCCTTCAGGGCCACCCAGGGAGTTCCTGTTTGCTTTCTGTGAGAGGCATCCAAGTTTTCGTATATTTGTATGGCAAGAGCACGCTGTATTTCAAGCTCACTCCTACCCAATTCTTTAGGACAGTCTGTAATGATTTATCGCATAGGTGTTACGAAAGGAGTCTTAGAACTCTTCCCACAGTCTCTTAATTCCATTCTTACAGTGTTTTGATATTTTGAACATTGAAATGATGTCACATATAATTCCCGACCCAAACAAAAGAGGAAAGCCCTTCCAGCAAAACTCCTCCCCTCCCTGTCACCTGGTTTTCTCTTCCTGTGCTGTGGACCATGTCTGCTTCCTTGTTCTTCCTCCTCCTCTCTCACCTCCTCACTCCCAGGGGTCACTCAGCCCTGGTCCCCTTGTGAAGTGGGAGCTAGCCCATGCCCACAACCAGCCCAGGTCTCTAGCCAGTAGTGAAAGGAGGGTCAAGATGAATTAGACAGAACGAACAAAGTGGGGACCAAATATGGTGGAGTTGGCTGAGAGACTAGTTCAGTTTCTTTTCTGGAAGCCTGTAGAATTGAGGGTCTGATCAATTAACTTGATTTATTCCTCCTTACTTGGGCTGCAGGACAGATCTGAAGCAGGAAATTCCCTTCCGCCTGGCTCAGAACTTTATCCCCACCACCTTGACCCTCACCAACAGGTCTAATAGTTTTAATAATCAAATTGCTAGTGAATTTTCAACCTTTCCAGCAAAACAAACAAAAACAAAAAAAAACAACCAAACAAAAAACTTGTTTGCATAGTATGATGTCATTTTCGCACTACTGACATGGGGAGAGGGGTCATCCTTGGTTATGAGGGGCTGTCCTGGCATGGAAAATTAGCAGCATCCCTGGCCTCTACTCACTAGCAGCAACTTCCTCATTGAGACAACCCAAAATGCCTCCAGACATTGCCAGATGTCCCCTGGGAGGAAGAGTCTCCCCACTTGAAAACCACTACCTTACATGAATGTCAGGTGGTCTGTCCTCGATAGGAGAAGTCAAGTGCACTAGAAGACCACGTTACTTTTTTAGTTGTTGTTGTTATTTTTTTATTTTTATTTTTATTTTTTTTTAATTAATTTATTGGGGTGACAATTGTTAGTAAAATTACATAGATTTCAGGTGTACAATTCTGTATCACATCATCTATATATTACATTGTGTGTTCACCACCCAGAGTCAGTTCTCCTTCCATCACCATATATTTGATCCCCCTTACCCTCATCTCCCACCCCCCAACCCCCTTACCCTCTGGTAACCACTAAATTACGTTCCCCAGATTAATTTTCAAAACCCCGTGGCCATCTTGTGGTTACTGATTGTTTTCTAATCCCCTCACTCACTTTTTACCGACCAAAGCAAAGTGTGACAAATCTTCCTTATAAGATATAAGTGTTATCTTTTTTTTTTTTTTCCTGAATTTGTAGACAGGCAGACTTCCTGTTTCGGGGCCCCTAACTGCTATCAGTGGCTGCACTGTGGCACTTGCAGGGACTGGGAGGGGACAGCGGAAGTATAGGAGGTCTGTGGAATGTAAGTAGGGTTAGCTAACTGCCAGCGGTTCTGAACACTGAGGCCTGCTGTGATAAGACAGAAATAGCAGAGCCTGGGGGCATCTAGAGAGCAAAAGATTAGCTCAGTGAGCATATATTTAAAATTGATTGTGTTTAAAAGCAAGCAATTGAAAAAGTGCAGCTTCTGTTGTTTTGGTGTTTAATCATTATGCTTTCACTTTACCACCAAGGCATAGAATCAGTGGCATTTTATGAAAATCATCATCCCTACCCTGAACTTACACGGATGCCTCTCTGTGATAATCAAAGCTTTAAGAAACATTTGTCAACAGTGTTGAAAAAAATGTGTTGGTAGTAAAACAAGTGTGCTTTGGGAAAAGCAAACTGCTGTTTTCTTTCTTTTGTTTTCCATACACAGAAATGTCATTTCATCTTAAAGGTACATACCTCAGTTGCTCTCTTTAAAACTGAGTGGTCTCTAAATATTCCAAGTTAAACCTTAGCCACTATAGACATCGGCCATTTCTATGTTGAATGGCAATATTGCATCTATCTTGTATTTTTAATTCAATTCAGTAGATGTTTACTGAGCACACACTATGTGCCAGGGACTAAAGATACAAGTCCTATAGATCTGTCATCCAGTTGCATTCAGCCAAGGATCACCCTAAACACAGATACCTATAAAACCATGTGATAGAGAGAAGAAAGTCATAACTTGGTCCTTGGGGAGGGTGGAAGGGCTCCCAGAGCAGGGACTGTCTGAGCTGTGCTTTGAAGATAAATAGGAGCCCTACAATAACAGGATGGGGGAGGAGACAGGTCTCCCAGACAGAGGTAACATTAATGGAAAGGCGCAGAGAATTAAAATGTGTGATGTGCCCAGGAATCCCCAAATGACTTGATGCAGCAGGACTGTAGGCAAGGAAATGTGGGTAGTGATGAAGAAGCAAAGCCATAATGGGTCTGATATCCTTTGCTAAGGAGCTGAAAGGACTTGACAAATCAAGGAGCAACATAAGGTTTGCATTTGAGGAGTTCTCTGGTGGCTGTCTGCAGAAGGAGAAGAAAGAGGTAGCAGACGTGGGAAGGATGCTGAACCGGTGTTCTGTTGGACCTGCCTACTCCAAGGCAGTGGTCATGGGAGTGAAGTCAAAGAAACACTAAGGAGGCGTAATGAATAGGACTTTTTAGGATAAGAGAGGAGGGGCCAGAGTTCTGGCCGTTGGGGAACCTGGGGGAATGGAATATGATCAATTTCATTGCAAGAAATCCAGTGTTAAAATGCTCGTTGCTCAGAAACATGGTTCGGATGGGAGATTAGATTTTGGTGTCATCAGTATCCTCTCGGTATAGTAGAAACTGTAATTTAAAATATTTCAGTAGGTGTTTATAGATGGGCAAGAGAGGAGAACTGAAAAGGGAATTCTAAGCAAGAGTGGAGAAGGGTGGGAAAAAGTCCAAAAGAAGAATCAGAAGGAAGTGATTTCATAGGAGGGAGAATCAAGTGCCAAGATGAAGTCAGTTCACCAGAAGATTCAAAGCTGTCCATTGGATGTGGGGTGAGGTTTTTGGTGTTGCCATCTTGGTCTCTGCTCTCATCCTCGAGGGTTTAAAGGGCCCATCTGAACTCCATTTAACATACTGAAGCTTCTCTACAAACTTAATACAGTGTTCTCTCTTCTGGGTAAACTTTTTAATCTACTTCTGATTAGTTTGCCCTTCATCTGATTAGACTCTGCCTCTTTTACTTCGGTCTCCCTGCCTTTATAGTAAGGTCTGCATCTTTCATCCTTGATGGACCGTGAACATCAGTATTTCACCCATATTGCCAAAAGGGTTTGGGAGGAGATTGTGGGGGAGTCATTTGCTTGAACACATCTTGTTCTCCAGCCAGAGGGGCCAAGGAGAACATGTTGAGGCTGCACTGGAAGGACAAAACTCAGAAGAGCGTGTGGAGTGCACACTCCAAACGGAGACTCCAGCAAGCACTGCCTACTGCAGAGCAGAGGAAGCAGCAGACGGGTGGCCAGCAGGTCCCCAGGCACCATCTCGAGGCAGATAGGGAATATTCTTGGCCAGGTTCACTACTTCTCTAACTGGGCAAAATGTTTCATCAGACAACCGTAACCCAGAATCTCCTCCTGTGAGGCAGAAACGGCTCCTTCATGTACAGATCAAAGGAAGGGCTGAAATCGTGGCTGCTTTGAGAGGTTGCAAGTTTAGGAACCACTGTCATGAAAAAATGATGTAAATAAGTAAAATGGCATTTTTGCTCTTTATTCTATTCCCCTATACAAACTCTCTGAGATGCCTGTTTTTCCAGGCTAATAAAAATGATTTTTATTATAGTATAGGGAGTAGGCTATTAATATCATGTCTTCTTATGTCTGTTAACTTAATTAGAAGTCCAGCTAATTGTAGGACTCTATAGAAATGGCATTGGGAATAGTATGCAACTGTTAAAAAAATCATGCTTTTGATGACTAAGTGCATCAGGAATTATTAAGTAATATAGGTGAAAAAGGAAGGCTATGTTTTTTCTTCTCTTCTTTAAACATGCGATAGAGTGTGAAGTATAAGTAGGACATAAGGGGAAAATACTATTTAAAATCACCTTGCAAATTTCGTATTTGCCCTGAAATCTTTAGTTCTTTGGACGCTAAAAGCCATAAATAGTTTTGTTTCTCCTTGCATTTGGACTTCTATCTCTGGGTATCAAGATTATAGGTGATTTTATTTTCATTTTGTTTATTTTTCCTCAATTTTCTTATGCATTTACTTTATAATTTCATTTGAGCTATAAACATATAAAACGTTTATAAGCAGAGAAAAACCAAAACTTTATAAATAAACGGAAATGAAGTAGCATCAAACAGACCCACTTCTCTTTTTGAACTCTTCCATGAACTATTTTAACGATGAGCAAGGGACCTTCACTTCTTTGCACTTTATTTACATAAAGTGGATGGATAGAACTAACCTTGGCACTTTGTTCCAGCTTTTCTAATCTTCTGGTTTAAATTGTATCAGGAAACAAAAATGGCCCCCTGCATGTTAGTTCCCAAAGGGTTTGATTAACCCTTACCAAGGTCCAGGCATTCTGCTTGATGGCGTTAGAGATACATCAGTTAGCATCTGGGCTCTGCCTTCAAAGGTCTCAGGTCCTCCATAGAAAACAAGACCAAGTGCACAAAACCAGTGCAGCCCAGTACAGTGATACTGGGCAAGATACGTGTGGACCAGAGATGCCAGAGGGGCTCCGCCAGGAAGGGAGGACCTGCGCTCCGACTTTGCTATGTCCCTGATCATATGTTTACTGGTTATTTATTCTTTAAGAACATCCCGGCCCAGATGCTTCACAGTGTGTTGGACTGCAAGTTAGATTGCCTCATTTTTTTCCCTGGCCTGGTGTAAATGCCAGTAAGCCTTGTCGAGTTTCATTACAAGGGATGGCCAGAGTCTGTCCAGTTTACCGAGAAAACACTTGGTCTTTGAAAAGAGCCATGTGTTCCTCCAGGTTTGAATTGCAAGTTCCTAAGGGCGTATTATATTGGAGACATATTTGTCCTTCCCAAAGACTAGTCTCTGAGCTCAGACAGGATGTATCATGCCCATGGGCTTGACAGAGGGGTTGCTGGGCAATTGAATTAAGGTCCGATATCTTTAGGCTGCACAAAATGATAAGTCAGAAAAATAAAAGAGAAGAAGCCATTGGATTCTCTCTCCTTGTTTCTTCCTTGAAGGCTTTGTAATCGTTCTTAATGTGGTTAAATTTGTTTCCAGTTCAGACATGGTGCAATCAGATTTCCTCACGAGGGTGCTTTTCCCCTGTGACCCCTTTGAACGTCAGCAACTGTTTCCTGTTGATATGAACTCCCTATTCACCCGCTAGATGACTTCGTCAGAGAAAAATTATAAAGCAAGGGGCACTTATGAGAAATTCAGGTCTATTACTGGAGGTTTCCTTTTCCTGGTCCACAGCCGGTGATTAGCACTCTGCAGCTTTTGATACAGGGTTGATGTGTTATTCATTTAGAAATAATTCCAAAGCAATTCTTAGAACTTGGGCAAATGAGGCTAGATGTGGCTCCCAGCTCGACATTGCTTCAAAGCCATGATTAAATTAGTTACTAACTTTCGATGTTGTTTGTAGTCTTTGAATTATTTCCAAAAGGTAATAGGCATCTTCATTGTGTCTTCAAATGAGATTTACATCGGTAGATTGTAGGGACTATGGATTCCTGCTTTAAACAGAAAAATCTTTCTCCTGTTGATAAAAATGAATCAACTTTATAGATGAGGAGAATAGCTACTACAAAAAGTCTCACTTGGTATAATATGCTTGCAGTCCATAGGGAAGCATGTTTGCTTTGCAATAATAATAATGATTATGATTATAAACTCCTAAAATAGAGAATATGCATTATCATCTGATGTTACAAAATTGAAAGACTTGTTGGAACTGAAACTTTGGTTAACGTGTTTTGGTTATCAAATCTAGTTTTGTAACCCCTTGCTTAGTTATCACTTCCCAGAATGAAAAGCCCTCCTTACCAGATCAAGGTCATGACCATGTGGTATCAGGAAACGCCCCTTCACCACAGCAGCTAACCTCCGCGTCCTCCTTGAACCCTCTAGATCCCCGTTCCACACCAAGTCAGGGAGCTGCTGCAGCTGCTGTTTCGGCTGCTATCTCATTCCGTTTACCTACCAGTCTGAGACTCCCTGCGTGAGGCACCATCTCTGACTCCACAGCAGGCAACTTACTGCCAAGTATGCTGCAGCTCCCTGCAAGGGGCCGGAACCCCAGGGGCAGATGGCCATGGAGGCTGAAGTGGTGGTGATAATGGAGGTGGTAATGATAGTGGGGATAATAATAATAGTTGCTAACATTTATTGAACACCCCCTGTGTGCCGGGCACTGTTTGAAATTCTTAGCTAAAGTCATTTCATCGTCACACACCTGTGAGTTCAGTCCTCTTGTTATCCCCATTTTGCAGATGAGAGTTTTGAGAGAGAGGAAATAAATACGGCACAGTGGAGCTGCTTTTGCATCTCAGCCCTCCTGGCTCCAGAGCCACGGCCCTCACCGCCACACTGTGCTTCTGCTTGTAACACCACACTTGGGTGCTGTGCACAGGTCTCCTGGAGTTAGCTTGGCCCCTTCATGTAATGTAGTAAACAATGGCTTCTGTTCGCTGAGATTCTTTTCTGAGCCTGATGCTGTGCAAGGTACTTTACTTCTGGTTTAATCCGTACACAATGCCTGTAGTTAAAGGTATTATTACCCCAGATTTATAAATCAGGAAACCTCCTACCCCTTAAAAATTGGTGTGTGATGCAGTTAAAATTCTCCTAGTAGCAAGTAACAGAAAGCAACTTAACCACAGTCATGCAAAAAAAGGAGAAGTGAAAGTAAAGGGTATTTCATGGAACCTGGGCAGAACTTGGCCAGGTCTCTTCAGGGATCTGAAATGAAAAGACAGGAGAAACCCAGGTTTTCCTTCTGGGCTCACTCATGCTCCCTAATCTCTTGTCTGTGCCTCACTCTGTGTTTCCCCTTCGTTCTTCTCCCTTATCTGTCTGTCCGTCCATCCATCCATCCAAGCTTTCACCAATCTGCTGTAACCACACATTTCACTTGTTCACACCGCAAAGGCGGCCTGAGCTCCCTAATGCATGTTTCCTCATGTCCTGCACACAGCACAGCCTAAGTCAAAACCTCTCCATCTCAGTTCAGATTTTCTGGGAAAGAGATGGTGGGAGTCCCAGCTTGGTCCAAGTAGTCGTTTGCAGGATGTCCATCATTTACCCACCCACGTGACCACACCAGGGCAGTTCTCTGAGAAAGGGATCAATGAGCTGAAAAGACACCTCCCAAGGTCTTCCACACTGACCCTAGGTATCCCTTCCCTGGCTCATGCTCGCTGTCCGGTCACCCTCCTGAGGTGATGTCATCTTGTCACAGGTAACAGCGTATCACTTTTCATCAACCCACCTGTTTTGTTTTGAATTTTTTTTTCATGCAATTACCCATCTCTTTTACCTCCTAAACAACAGTCCTTATCAGGGCCTTTAGGAAATGCACACTGCTTACACTGACAGCCGCTGTCAGGCTTGAGCAAGTAACAGCCCTGAACTGGTCACAGCCAGGCAGACTTGGCCCAGGCTGCAGCAGGTTAAGGAGCCAGGCAGGTGACGACAGGAGTTCTATTATTAACCAGCTCCTTGGCCTCCTGTAACACACCAGCAGGGCGTGGCAGCACAGAGGGATTTCTGAGTTGCTTTTATTCCCCCAGGTGTTCTTCACCTGTCTTCATGACTTGTATTTGCAGTTGGCTGAATCAGGAATAAAAAAAAGGGGAGGGAGGGACAGACAAAGGGCTGGGCCACTTGGCTTTAGAACTAAGGTTAAACCTGTCTGTGGGACCTTAGGCTTCCTCCACGGAGGTTAGGGCAAAATTGACCTTAGAAGAGCCGGAGGCCTCAGGGAAAGCTGGGCAGGTATCGGGCTCAGAGTCTAGGAAATTGGACTTTAGACAAACTGGAATGGCTGTCTACTCAGATTTATATACAGAAGCAGCTGTCTGCTATCCCTGCCCAGGGTGGGATTTAGAAGCTCTTCCCTGACTCATGACAACCTTAATCTATCTTGCCATGCCTCTCTGAACGCGGGGATCCCAGAAATGCTTCCTCTAGTTGCTTCACTGTTGAGTGTATGAAGCATGACTTCGTGTTTGTCGAGGAGTCAGTGAGACCAGTTCTTAAAAGCACAGATTGAAAATGGAGTTGCAGGCGGAGGTTATCTTCCGCCTACTTTCGGAGCTTCAAATACATGTCTCTGGAAAGGGCAGTCACTACACGTGAAAGGTCTCTTTCAGCTGGAAGCAATTCATGCCACAGGAGTGAGACTTAGCTGGAGGGACTTGTTTTTGTAGCAGATGTTGTTTTATTACAGGTGGCAGGTAGGTTCCCACACTAACTGGACTCTTGTCCAAGCTGAGCTCCGTAGCTCCACCTGTTTCAACTCAGACACGGGGCCTGTAATTATGGTAGAGACCAATGGGTGAGTGATCATGTGTATTAACAGGACTGATTCCTGCCGTTCTCAGTTCTGGGTGGCCTGGGGATGGGGTGGAAGGGAGCACCCGAACGAGCCTTTTGCCTTTTCTACCAAAGCAATGGCAGTAGCAGTATGTATTACGGTGATGGTCACACTCGGCCTCAGCCCCTGGGGACATCTCCCCTTGCAGTCACTACCTCCTGCCTCACACCTCACACTTCAACTGTTCATTCTCTGTGATCCCTCCCCGTACCACCCCATTCCAGCCTGATTTGTGCTTCCTTTTCCTTCAAGCTGGGGAATTAGCTCCTCTCAGAAGCCTCCCCCAAATCCCACCCCACGCTGCTCAGATGTCCCCACTCTGTGGCCCCCTGACACCCTCTGTGCCCCTCTACTGCACTTAGCACACGGGGGTGATATGCTCTATCTACATGTCTGTGAGCTTCCTGAGAGTGAGTGGGGTCCCATTCATTTTACAACACTTGGTCCCCACCCAGGACCTGGCATAGTGTGTGCTTAGAAAACCATCCCTTCTGAAGAACTGGAAAAGAAGTATAAAAGATCTCTGAAAGCCTTAGGAGATGCTATAAAGCCTCCATTCCAGAATTCAAACCCTGTACCTCCAGTGGAGCCCTGAGAACCAAGTCAGAGCCATTGAGTCTCATTTTGGATGTCGTTTCAACAGCAGTGATGGCCTGGATGCTTTAGGCATCAGAAAGGCCTAGAGGGAGAAGGTGGTTCATAGTGGCCCTTAATAATGGGCACCAAGGGGTGTGAAGGGCCCTCTTTCCGTAGCTGCTTCCCTACTCCCCCTGCCTAATAACTGCTCTCTAAGACAGGCTCAGACTGTGCCTTTTCAGAGTGCCATCTTTCATCTTTCAGATGAAAGTCAGAGAAATATGGAGGCAGCCCATGTGACTTTGGTTTGTTTCTAATTATAAAAGTAATTCACACTTATCACAGAAACCTTCAGAGATACTGCAAAAAATAAAGAATAAATAAAAGTCATCCCAGATCCCACAAGTGAACGCTGACTTCTCTCACTATATAAGCATGCTATTTTTGGTCCTATCTGTATATCTTTGGCGATAACTGAAATCACTCACATTGATGACCTTTTTAAAAAAAAAAAACACTGAAAACACATTCACCATCAGAGCCACCAGCAGCCACCACTTATGTTTACTGCACACTTTCTAGAACCCTCACCCGAGGACGTGCTTAATGAAATTTTATTGCTGGTGATGGCCTCTGTGTCACCTCACTCGTCCCCACCACCACCACCTAATGATGAGTGGATCTGCTCCTCAATGCTGGAGATTTTGTTATTTATCTCTTTCTCTGGAAGAGAAATCTTGGAGAAATCACTGCCAAATTTTAACCGCCTCTGCAGCAGACATTTTTAAGCAGGTGAAAAGAAGGGCGTGTATGTGGAGGGTCTCCTCACAGCAAAAGCATTCTGCTAGTTGATAAACATGTTTTATTTCTCTACCTTGTGACATTATTTTAGGTCTTTGATAGGATGGACCATTACTTTTTGTTAAATATTATATCTCGGCTGGCTTGTTTCCCCTTCCTGTTTACTTCAAGAGTTGCATGTAGCCTGAGGGATGCAAATTATACCCACTACTCTTGATGGTGCCAGACAGGAGGTTAGAAATGAGACTGAATGAAATGAAACCCATATTTCCACAGTTCTAAAGCTTGCCACCCCCCCTCACTGTGCATCACAGGTGCACGTGCCTCCCAGCCCCTTTTCCCTCTCCCCCCATATCATTGAGAATCTGCTTCCAGGTCTGGGGGTGGGGCCAAGAAAGAGGACAATGAGCAGGATTAGAATGCAGTATTTCCTCTCTCCAGATCTGGAGTTTAGCCCACAGTCTGGCTTCTCATACTTGAGGTAGAAGAATGATTTGGGGGCAGCTAGACATTGATGAAATTTCCCTTGGAATGCCCTCATCTTTTTGATGCCTGTTGCTTAGCAACTCTTGCCAAGTACACTGACTTCCAACAGCCTAAAGAGTTGCCACTTACCTACCAACTCAGTCCCCATAGTCAGCTATTTTGAGCTACTGGAATTCACCGTGACTGTCAGTCTAGCCATGAATAAGGTGAACAAGCTGGTAAGACTGACCTACTTGCCGTGGGGTAGTTCGGGGTGGCCTTATCACCTGAGTCTTCCTCAGGCTACCATTGGCCACCCCTCCAAATGAATGCAGCATCTGCATGACAACTTCCTGTGTGGATGCAGCCCTTATACATGTCTCCATCGCATACTTACCCTTCACCCTAACTCACTGCTAACCCGGTCATTCCACCTGAGTCCTACCCATATAGAAAATGTGGAACACCATTGCTTATTCAAGCTGGTCCCATCCAACCCTGTCTGTCTGCTTGTCAGTCACACTCAAATGAAGGCCATTCGTTCAGTCAGATGGCTTGCTGTATCTCAGTATTACTTAGTTTTCTGTTAGCTTACAAGTACATTGTCCACCCTAGAGAGTTGTTGTTTGGGTTTTTTGTGTGTAAAACTTGTCACTCCCTCTTCAGTCTTCATTCTTGCTTCTCCTTAGCAGAGAGTTTTATAGACACGGGATTTTTTTTTTTCCTTTCCAATTAAGATCTTAAAATCAGGAATAGGAGGTGATAAATTGTAGTGTCTTATGATCAGGAAGGGCCTGATTAAACTGGCGTTGAATAGGGAGGTGAGCAAGTACACACAAAATCTTTGTTTACTGCTCAGCTGTGACTGAGGGGTGACACTCAGGGCAAAGCTGGTGGCACTTAAAACCACAAACAAAGATGAGTTCTTTGTACACACATCCTCTGTGAATTGGCAAAATACCAATTTCCTTACAAAATGACACCCCACCCTCCCTCCTACTTCAAAGAAGGCTGATCACTAGTCCTGATTGCACCTATCCTGCGGCCTCAGTCACCTGGTCAGAGAGACCTCCCCCAACCCCAAGCAAATGGCCAGAGCTCACTGCCTGTTTCACTTTTCCTTCACAGGATTCACCAGAATTTTATTGTGCTTATTTCTGTAACTTTTTTAACGTAATGTGTGTCTCCCACACCAGATTCTATATGGGTAGAAGCTCTGTCTGTTTTATGCCTGTTTACACTCTGTTGGGTTCCCAGCACCTAATTTAACACCTGGCTAACCTGGGACTCATAAATGTTTGTTGGAGGGAGTGAGGAAATCCATTGTCTTAGAGGTTCCTGAAACCAAGAGTTTTATACCGTCACTCTTGGAGACATAACCTTTTAATTGAGACTTAAACATTTCTTTCATTAAGCAGTCTTAATTTCTATAGCACTTTGTTCACACTACTTGCACAATACTTAGTACAGTACATCGGTAACTTTTTTAAGAGCCCGTTTCATCACCTGCTGAGTTGAGAGTTCCTTATGTTTCCACTCCTGACTAAGGAATCTTCTGATAGGCTGACTGGGATTTCTAACGTTAAGACTACGCTGAGGCTGTCATCAGACTGCTGTTTGATTGATTTGTCCAAAGCATTTTCCTTTCTCTGTGATTTTTATCTGCCCAGGTATGAGGATGTTAGATGTCCCTTACTTTGCATGACTAACCCCACATGTTCCAGGTGAAAGGCATGTGCCTTCTGATTTATGTTGTTCTCTTTTCAGTTTATAAAAGCCTATGATGCAGGGAGGGATAGCATGAGCTACTAATGTTGACTGTCCAAAAAAATATAAGCTCAAGGTTACATGGCATTTAAGGTGCAGAGCCAAAGGCTTCTGATGCCTTCTCTACTTTTTATTTAATGTAGCAATTCAAGGTTGTATGGAACTACTTAAAGGAGATCTGGGTATTACCCCCCACTTCCTCTTGGGGATCTAATCCCACCAGACTCATCCAGCTGTGCCCAGCCCCGTGTCCTAATATTTCTGAGTGCCTCCATTTGACAACCTCTTCTCCCCATGCCACCGCCCGTGGTAATACAATACTGGCTGGACTCTAGGCTCATTGCTACACACGTTGGATCCTCTCTTGTGTTTGTATCCAGGATCGTCTGTTTTTGTGATGGAGTTTGTGAATGGGGGCGACTTGATGTTCCACATTCAGAAGTCTCGTCGTTTTGATGAACCCAGAGCTCGTTTCTATGCTGCGGAGATCTTCAGCGCTCATGTTCCTGCACGAGAAGGGCATCATCTACAGGTGAGTCCTGGATGCTTGGAGCCCCTCTCCTACTTCAGCCCCTGTTTACTCTCCGCTTCATCCAGCCTTCCATTTCTCATCATCAGCAACTGAAATCTTTTAGGAATTCACTTCACAAAGGTTTGAGTGTCCATTAGGAGAAATGAGTAACAGAGTGATCAGCATTGCCTGCAAACGAAAACTTGCCCCCATGTGGTGTTCGTAAAATAGGCCTGTGAGCCTGGGAAGAGACTATTCATGAATTCGCTCAGCTGGGGTTTGCTGAGGGCCTCTTACAGGTCGCCAGACCCTGCCACGTGCTGACCCATTGTTGCTCTCTCTTTTTTTTTTTTCTGTTTTAACCTTGGAAGTGATCCATTCCATTTGAAGAATCCATGTCTAAACTGAAGAGTGTGGATAACTATTACCCTAATTGCTGTAATAAGAATCATAGTCAGATGGGGTCACGGATCCCCAGTCGAGGAGCTAAGAGGTGAATGGTCAATGAGCAGTGTCCCACTTGACGATATTTCTCATTTGTAGCTCCCTCCCCAGTATTACTTGATTCCCCTGCATGACACACAGTCTTCTGATCACAATACACCGTACGTCGAATAGGCTTGAAATCTGGTGGACGTTGTTGGATCTCAGAGGTTAAGGGGTGTCAGGTGAAACTTTAAGTCATACAGAAGATTGAGTAAGATGGGAAATGTAATAATGGGTGTTAAACAATTGTTATTCTTAAATTTTCCTATTTTCCTGTTGCCAATGTCCTCTCACTCTTTAGATCACATTATAACATAGTTGCCACATATACTCTTTAGTTCTTCTACATATGCAATTGTTTCTGTCCTTTGAGAAAAATTCTCTGTTTTATAGTAGCAGGAGCATGAACATTGACATAAAAAATTTCCTGATTGAAATTTGCTATTTATTAGCCTTGCTAAATGCTGTTCCTTTTGTGAGCTCATGACAGAATAGACATCATTATTAAAGTGTAAGAGGCCCTTTGAAAACAGTGAATCTTCTTAAATACCCCAGGAGTCAAACTAGGAAGAGAAGAGTGAAACTAGGAAAGATGGCAGCAGGACTCGCCCATGGTGCCAGAAAGCAGTAGGAAAGCGAAGGAGGAAAACCGGCACTCTACGGAAATGTCTTCTAGTTAATTCTCAGTGCAGAGCCCTGAAGCCTCAACTAGATGTAGCCTTTGTCACGGCCCCAGCTGTGAGGTAAAGAAGGGGGTGCAGAGCTGGGAGCCAGGCTGGATGACCAGCAGCGGGAATCCTCTTTCTCAAAGGAATCAGGAATCCATGCTTCTTAAGTCATGGAGCTGCCCCAGGTTGCTTTAGACAGCCTGTGCGGTGAACTTTCTTACCCAGGCTGTGATGTGCTCCCTCGGTCTCTACCATGTGGTTTTTCCTGTCTCAGTATTCTGCCCAGAGTATGATTGACAATCATTGCTGACACACACTCTGATGGTGGAGGAAGTTTAGAGTCCTTCCTGGTGGTGATGGCAGACTCTTGGCCCTGAGTTCATTTTTGTTCTCCTTTTCATGGCTGATCTACCCATCTCTGCTTAGTTTACCCCCAGAGAGAGCGTTTCCCACATTTAATTTTTAAGAGTAATGACTTCCCTACTTGACAGGGACTTCCGTTATACATCAAAATAACAACAACAGGAGCTACACTGAGCAGTTGTTACAGGCCCGGCACCTTACCTGCGTTTCTCCCTGAATCCTAACCGTATTATTATATAACAGTAATATTATTCATTTTATTTCGATGTATGTGTCTTAGAAGACTTAATACCAGAACAGTAACTGGTAGTGAAGCCAGAACTCAAAACTATGTTTTTAACCACTGGGCTACACTGTCTCCTCAGGAGAGACCTGCAGGCCACTAAAGCATGGGCTTCTTATAACCCTTCTGTTGACAGAGCTACTTTAATTCATGAAAATGAGGCAGTGGGTGTCTTAACCCATCTGGGCTGCTGTAACAAAATACACCAGACTGGGTGGCTTATAAACAGTAATTTATTTCTCACAGTTCTGGAGGCTGGAAGTCCAAGATCAAGGTGTCAGCCTTGATTCAATGTCTGGTGATGGCCATCTTTTTGCTGTGTCCTACCATGACAGAAGGGGCTGGGGATTTTTCTGGAGCCTCTTTTGTAAGGGCACAAATGCTTTTCACGAGAGCTCCACCCTCATGACCTAAGCACCTCTCATACCATCATCTTTTGGGCTGAATTTCAACATACAAATTTGAGGGGATACAACATTCAGACCACAGTAGTGGGGACAAACAGTGAGGTCTAAACTTGTTTTCTGGAATACTCAGAGGCTTTACTTAAGCACCGTATCATGTTGCTACATGGTTGTGAGCTTGCTTTCCTCTGTAGGATCTGACTGCCTCTGTGTCTACTTGTTTCATTTGTCTTGAAATATGGAGGATGGACACTAATCTCATGTAGTTTCTGGTGAATCAGTGTCCACCCAAATCTCGAGAAGTTTTATTTCAAATCTTGGTATCTGTAGCTCAATTCTGAGAATTTATTTTAAGTGATTCTTTGACTGGAATCCCATGTGCAGGCTCTCACTGGTATGGCTGACTTTGAAGGGAGCACATTTAATTAGGATACATTCAAATGCTATTTTTATCCTGTGGATTTATTTCACAGGATAATTTAATTCCATGCAGGATGCTGGCCTGAGCGCAGAGTCTTAAGGATAAGCCTTTGAAAGCCAAGTCCTTGGAATTCAGACACAGTAAAGGGCACATTTGGGTCACAGAGGGTGTGAATTTGATCCACAAAGCACAGTGAGAAACTTGGGAGTGCCAGACAGCCTCATTTATCATACATGTCCCAAGATGGCCTTTATCAGAGCTTAAGGGATCTTTCTGGAGATATCTCTGACCTATCCAAATAGAGTTGTTGTTGTTTGTTTGTTTGGGAGTTTTCTTCTGCAAAGGTGTTTATTTTCCAGCCAACTACAAAGATGGTACCATCTGCAAGTACTGGTCCAATTGGACTTTAGAAGGTGGTACCTTAGGCTCCCTGTGGCATGACTTTCTCCTGTCTATTAGCCGACTGTGCCTCATGAAAGCAGAGAGAGGCCAGTTACATTTCTGTGCTTGTCTGGCTGTGTTCTGACCCTGATTCTCAATATATTCACTTGCATTTCATGGAGGAACAGAAGCCCACTTCCCAGGAGATATAACAAGAGAAGGGTCTCCCCTTTGACTTTGATTGGAAGGGCTGGAGCCTGCCATGGGCCAGAGACCAAAAAGAGCAGGCTGGAAAGTAAATAGTCAATGAGTCACTTTGCTGAGGGAAAAAAGACTTTCATTCCTTTGTCCTGGGCTTGTTGGCTGATGGGGAGCTCGATAGTGCTGGTGAATAATTTACCAAGGCATTGACTTTTTTCCAAAGTCAAGCTCTACAGAGAAGTTAGGGAAACAAATGGGCTTGCCTCCCATTTACCTGCCCTCCAGGATGACGGGCGCCATTTTCTATCATGTTGCATAAGATAAGTATTCAACGGGAAGTCAGCCATCACTGACATTTCAGCCCCAAACCCCTGAAGTCAGCCAGCACACATTGGATTTGCTGTTTTTGACAACATGTGGAATGTATCTAAAATATGTTGATTGAGGAAGAATTTATAGAAGAGTGCAGTTTAAATTTTATTTTTTCCTCACCATGTTACACTTAAACATATATTTAAACACATAATTTTCAACTCATGAATCGGACCACTTTGTGCCGTATGTAGTTCTTGGCATGCTGGGTTCTTGGGTACATGCTAATCACTGTTTAGTCCTAAAGCTCCAAGTGCTTACTGTGGTCATTTTCCATCCCATTTTCCAGATGTGGAACTGGTCCCCACAGATGCTGACTGCCAGACCTGACATACTGTGCTGTACTCATATGCTTATGTAGCACAGTGACTTTTAAAGAAAATAACCTCTAAGTTCTCCTCAAATTGAAAGAATAGTCTTTACCTGATCTCACTTTTTTTTACAATTCAGAATTTGGGAAGATTAGCAATATCCCTCCGAGCTAAGATCAGGTAAGCGAGGCTCTGAACACCACTGTTGGATCTGTGTGAATATACCGATCTCTAATATCATCTGACTCATGTGGCTCAAGGATGTCATAAGGGACCATCAGGTGCCTTGCTGACTCCAGATAATTGTGTGATCTGAAGTTAGCTGAGCATAGCTTTGCTCGGAGAGCCTTCAGTGAGGCCGCCTCTCTGAGCATTGCTTTCATGTCTAAGAAGTCACAAGTCATCCGTTTCCAAATCAGTTTGTGGGTTGGGTCAGTGATAAATATCACATGCTTGCATTATTGCTCTCTGATGTCTTCCTCTTCTCTTCTTGAAAACTGTGACAACATCTATCTGATTCCCATCTCCTGGGAACTTTCTTACTCCTATTTCTTATCAGCAGACTTTCAGAGTCCCCAAATGTCTCTCATTTGAGCGTGGAGTTTTGGACTCTTACTGTTACCTCACCTGTATTGGAATTTAATTCCATTTATTCTACGCATTCTAGTGAGAAGAGTGTTCTTTTTAGATAAAGACGTTAAGTCAAATTTGGAAGCTGGATGTTCACTTTCCATCTGCGAACATCATTTCTTTCTGCTCTGAGAAGAAGGTCTGCTCTTTCTGATCTACTTTCTGCAAAGACAGCTGTGGCATTGTCATTTGTTATTTCATATAGTCCTTGTTTCTTCAGGATGTGCTACCCATGGGGTTCTCAGTACGTTAGTCACTTTCACATCCGATTTTGACTATGAGCCCTTACACAGGATTGTCATTGGAACTCTGAACTTCTTAGTCGTATTGCTGTCTCCTTTTTTAACTTGTCTTGCTTGTTGTGCCAAATGGTGGCCTCATTCAGTGCCTGTTCTTCACCCTCACCTTGACTCCTAAGATCTTTTTTCAAGGGTATAATACACAGCTCAGAGGCTTTCCAGTTTATTAGAATAGCTCGACATTTCCCCAAAATGAAATTCATTGGCTACTTTTCTCCTCCCTCACACTGCTTTGGAACACAGTGACTCATTTTACAAATGTTTATTGAGCATCAACTCTCTGCCAAGGATATGGATACAACGATGAGAAAAAAACAAAAGTGCTCCCTTGTGGAGAGTATGGTCTCGTGAGAAAGAAAGACATCAATTCAATAATCATACTAATAGAAAATTCCAGTTATAACTAGTGCTATGAAGAAGAGGACTACATTGCAATAAACGAGAACTTCTAATTCGATGTGGTCATGACTCTTGAGCTGAGGTAACTTGTGAAGAAGGAAAGAAAGAGCATTCAAGATAAAGCAGAGCAAATACAGGTGCCCAGTACAGAGGAAGCATGCAAGGTCAAGGGCTTTTAAGAAAAGTAGTTGGACACCAGGAGGCATGTCTTCCCACAATTGGCATTTCATTATCCTAGAGTGTTCACTGTCATCTGGTAGCTTCAAGATTTTATTAGACATTCCTTTAAATAATTTATTTAAAAGTTAGGTAAGGCTGGTCATATTGCTAATCCCTAGGGGAGCCATGCATTCACAGTGATGTCCTTGTGTCCAGTTCTATGTGTTTATCTTTAGCAATGGAATTACAAAATCTTGAGTCAGATGAGATGCTTCCCCCCACACCCCTCAAGAGTACCTAGTGCCAAGTCCTCCTTCATCGATGAAGAAATTCAGGTTGGAAACATTCAGACAGTAAATTGCGTGGCAGAATGGATGTTTACTTGGGATAGCTCACTTGCAATTTGTTTTCCATCTCCGGAAGAAAAAAAAAAATCACCGTTAGAAAATTTTGTTTCAATCTTCAACTTACTGCTGACATGAAGAGCCAATCAGGACATCTGGAGGCATTTGATACTATTCACTCCATTTCAATGAGGGAAATGCAATTGAGCTCAGAACATATTTACTGAGCTGCCCCTTGTGTAAGGAGCGATAGATACAAAATGAGTAGATGTGGTATTGCCCCTTGAGGCTCTGTCCGAGGGGTGGGAGAGATGGCCCATAAATAAGTAATGGTAGATGGGTTTTAAAATTGCAGTATGCTGTGAGTCTGAAGCCCAGTGGACAGGATGGGCTGGTTCTGAAAATTTGGAAATCATCAGGACATAGATATTAGTTCAGATCATGGGACTGGGTGAGATTGCTCAACAAGAGTGCATTAAATGGAGCAATGAGCCAAGGACAGAACCCTAGAGAACCAGGCCCCATTAGAAATCTGCCTAAATTGGGCTCTGGGGTAAAAAAAACAAAACAAACAAACAAAAACTTGTTATAGTGCATCATTTAGGCTTAAGCGTCCCCAAAGTATAGTTCCATTTAAAATATACTGCTATAAAAGAATAGAAAGAGATCACTCACTTTAAAATAAGTTTGAGAGGCAGCTCACTTTAAAATAAGTTTGATATATTCTTTCAACTGAAAGAATGCGGGGCCTGGTTTTCAGAAGACCTGGGTAGCCAGACCCAGCTCTGCTTCATGCTGTCCTGGGATGTGGGCAGGTTGCTGGATGCACTGAGCCCATTTGTCCATCTGTACAATTAGGGACATCATTACACGGCTCTCTGTTGATGAAACTCAAGTCAGATGGAAGTGAAAATGCAAAAGCCTTTTGAAACATTCCAGGTCAATATAAGAGGTTATTCTTTGCATACATGCTATCAGTTGATTTGTGTTTTCTCTATAGCATCGGCTTGAGCTGAAATTATCCTCAAGACTCTTCCTCAGGAATAGGGAATTTTCACAGAAATTGGAGTTCTAGCTTGTAAAACCAACCCTCTGAAGACCAATCTGTTTATAATAAACTAAATCTTGTGCTTCTCTTTCAAATCACATCATTTTTTTGGCATCTTAGCAATACCTTGAAATTGTGTGTAATTAATATACTTACCATAAACTTAATCATAAATCTTTAAGATAGTTTTCTTAAGAAGCCCTGAAGCATATGAGATAGATTGTAAGACTTGTAGACGCGGCATTTTGTTTAAGTTTCAACTGTGTCTTTAGCATTTGGGGGAAGCAGTTGAACTCATTTTGAGTTTACCTTTCCCAGTATTAAAACAAATTTTTGATTGTTCATTTGAGAGGGAATTTAAGAACCTTTTCAGACCGTTAGTGGGACGAATATCTTGGTGGCTTAGTCCCAGTAATGTATTTTCTCAATGGACCTAGATTAATGGCAGAAATTTCAGCCCTGAGACACATTGATTGTTTTTCTATACCTCATCTGTTAAATCAGAGTACTGATCCTGGCGTATCTCATCAGTGTTTGACCTTTTGCTTCAACAAAGGCTGTGGTTATTTGGAACTAATTGATAAATGTGGTAATAGATTTCACTGGCTAATGAAATCAGACCACCAGTTTTGCTTTTCTGCCCACCAAATTGAGTGAGCAATGTATTGCTTCATTATAATTAAACACAATATTGGATTTATTTGCTAAGCAATAGAAACACAGTCAGTTGATCTTTAGGTACCCGATGAACACTGCCATTTGTAAAAAGTGATTCAATTGTACACCTGAACAAATGTTTATGAAATGTCCACTCAAGGCAACACAAAGCTTTCTGTCAGGCTGTCGGAGAGGAAAAGAATAAAGAAAGGCACTGCCCTTCAACTTAGTGTATTTATTTATTCGTTCCTTTAACAAAAATGTGTTGAGTACCTACTGTGTGCCAGGCACTGTTCTAAGCTCTAGGTGTACACAGGAAATAAAGCAGACAAAGCCCCTGCCCTCCGGGAGCATAAATTCTAGTGCAGGTAGTCAGACACACAGAAAGTAACTATATGAGGTATTGGGGCTCTAACTTCTATGGAGAAAAAGCTGTGTAAGGGGAGAGTAAAATTCAGGGAGAATGATTTTAATATTTCACACAGAGGATTAAGAAGGGCTTCTCTACTAAGAGACATTTGAGCAGATGAGCAGAGACCTATGGACGTGAGGAAGCAGGCTGTATGTGACTATCTGGGGGAAGAGAATTCTGGGCAGAAGGAATGGCAAGGATGAAGCCCTTGTGGGGGAGTGTGCTCTGCAAGGCCAGGGAGTGGCAAAGAGAACGGGGCTGGAGCACGATGCACTGCGGCAGAGTGGAGGGAGCTGACCGAAGCTCTCCCCTTGATTCTGCGGTATGGAATATTCGCCACATGTCTTGAGCATGTAAATCATAAGGATGAATGCCTCTCTAAGGACTTTTTAACCTATTTTAACTTCTTATGACATCTCTCCAATGTAAGTGGTGTTATCCTCATTTTACAGATAAGAAAGAAAGCTTGAGGCTCTGGGAAGTAAAGTGATTTAGTTCAAAGTCACGCAGTGTGTGGCAGAACTCTACAAACCCATCTCAGTTTTGAATCCATGAAGGTTGCTGAGTTCCTTCAACCTACAGGCCTTTACATGTGCATTTTCCTTTGCGGGGAACCTTCTCCCCCTTTGCCAAGCTAACTCCTGCTAGTCTGTGCCATCTCAGCTTAGTCATCACCTCTTCTGGGAAACTTTTCCTAGACTCCCCAACACCCCAGCCTCTATCTAGGGTAGGTACGCATCCTGTCTGCTGCCGTGGCATCCTGTAATCATACCCTTCCCTTAGTGCATTTACTGGCCTGTGCGTCTCCGCATCTGGGCTGTCTCGTGGGGCAGGGACCATGTCCAACCCACTGTCTATCCCCAGCATTCTATTGGTCCAAACCCGTGATTTCCTGAGAATTCAAAACATTTGAATTCTTTTTTTATACTTGAAAATCCTTTTTGAGAATTTTCTGATCTACTGAAAAAAATGTATCATTCTTTCATCCGCTATAAAGACACAATGACTTCCTTGTGATTGTCACTCTCCACTGAGAGGTATTTCATAGGAAATTACTCATTGTCAAGTTTTCTTCAAATGTTCTTTTAAAAGGAGTCATCCAGCACTTGGGTTTGAGAAACAGTGGTGGTCTTTGCCATGCTTCTTCAGCCACATTCATTGCTACACTTGATGACATAGATCCATAGCACTTGCGGCAAATTTAAGTTGTGTACTTTTTTTGCTTAAGGTGATACTAATCCTTCTCAGAGTTGCATGAGATCTGTCTGCTGTAGGCAGAGGACTTCAAAGATACTCTGTTCAAATTTTCATGCCTTTCTCCTGAAAGCAAAGGTAATAACGTCTTTGAGATCATTTTCTAAACTGGACATTGCTTTGTAAATTCCTTAAACCTACCATGTGTGTTTTGCACATCTGACTGTGATTTCACTTTTTTACAGTGACGTGTAAGTTACTGAGTAACATTAACACCCAAAGTCATTAAGGGGCTGAGTACAGCCTTCAAACGAGGCTGTACAAATATATTCTACTCATAAGAATGTGTATATGTAGACTTCATTAGGTATATTTTCATTAGTGAGAGCAATGGTTTTTTCCCTCTGTTTATTTTTAAAATTAAATTATTTTTCTCTAATTATAAAAGTAACACTACAGTAAGTGTTGAAAATTTAAAATGTAAAAAGTAAAAAAGAAATAACCTATAATCCTGCCACTGAAAGAAAATTTTTCTTCAGATGTATTTCCTTAAAATTTGTTGATGTATTTATTTTTTAAAAAAATTGAGGTCATACTATATACCGGGGTGTGATGGAAAAATACAGTGAATGTTTAAATAAATAAAAAAATTTATTACAGTAAAAGACATATTGCCATTAATCCCCCTCAAAATATTCCCCCTTGCTTCAAACACAATTATCCCATTGTTCTTGCCACTTTCTGAAGCAGTGCTGAAAGTTCTCTTTTGTGATATCTTATGCTCCATCAGGACAATGCTCTGTGTCACACATCGCTTCTGGTACAGCAATTTCTGTCAAATAAAAACATTATGGTGTGTCCTCATCCACCTTATTCACCAGATCTGGCACCATATGACTTCTGGCTCTTCCCCAAAGTCAAAATGATTCAGGACATCGAGGCAGCCACGACAGCGCAACTAAAGACACTCCTATATTTTTCAACCTGAATTTTTTTTTTTTTTTTTTTACTTAATATGTTATGACCATTTTCTCCTATCACAAAAGTCATTTACATTCTCCCTTCAAGCTAATATTAATTGATACAGAGTGGTCTATCTTATCGACCTGTTTACTTTATAGTACATTTAAGTTTATTTACTATTATTAATTATGACATGTTTATATCCTTGTACACATCTATTTGGATTAGTCTTTAATTCTCCCGAGAACAGATTGCTGGGGGTATTGCTGAGTCAAAATGTGTGCATGTGTTACAACGTTGTTGGTTTTTTTCCCCTCAAGGTTGGAGGGACTTGGGTTCCAATCTTTGTCATTTCTCAGCTGTGGAATTTTGAGTCAGGTTACTTAGCCCCTCTAAACCTAAGTTTCTTCACTGATGAAATGGAGGTCCTAGAAACGCATACCTCAGGGTAGTTATTAGGATTAAATAGGGGTGTACATGAAGGCTTTCACCCAGGGCCTAGTGTACTGTACATGCTCAGTAATGTTCACTTTTTGAACAATCTTTGGAAAAATGCATCAGAGTACGTATTCTAATTATGGGTATTAGTGTTATCTTTCCAGTTCACCTTCCCGCATAGATCTTAAATGTACAATCGAATGCATTTTGACAAGTGTCGACAAGTATGTGATCAGCACTCCAAATGATGTATAGAACATTTCCATCATCCCACAAATATCCTGGTGTTCCTTTTAGTTAATTCCTGACCACAACCCTTAGGCAACCAGTGCTGGTTCTATATGATTATTATAGGACGTGAACATCCACATTAAGATCCTGAAAGTAAAATCACATCTCAGTAACATCCTTGTGAGTATAGTAGGATAGGGCCCTTTAAGGGGACTGCATGAGAGCAGTGGTGGTCATGGTCAGAAGGAACCACCCAAAACAAGACCCCATTCTCTCGGTCAGGTTCACGCTCTGTAGGGAAAATAGTTCCAGGAGTGTAAACAGTGCCATGTCAACAGTGGTTATCTGAGTGTCTGAAGGAATGTAGATGATTTTCATTTTCTTTTTAATGCTTTTAAGGCTTTTCAAATGTTCTCTATTGGACAAATATTGCCTTTTTAATAATTAAAATTTTTATTTTCAAAAGAGATCTGTGTGATATTGAATATACCCCAATACCTCATGTTGAGTTTTCCAACATAATAATGTCAAAAACAGGTAACCTACTGCCATACCAGTTAAGTTCTGTTAATCCTCGACATTTAGGCTGTGATCCCTCTTTGACTGTGAATACCAGTTCTGTAGAAGTCCCAAAGTCAGTGCCTTGGTGTGCTTAGGCTGCCTAACGAATACTATAGACTGGGTGACTTAAACGACAGGAGTTTGTTTCGTACAGTTATGGAAGCTGAGGAGTTCAAGATCAAGGTGCCAGCCAATTTGGTTTCTGGTGAGGGCTCATTTCCGGGCTTGCAGACAGCTGCCTTCTTGCTGTATCCTCACATGGCTGTCTGGTGAGAGGCAAGAAACAAGCTCTCTAATGTCTCTTCTTGTAAAGGGCACTAATCCCCATCATGGGGGTCCCACCCTCATGACATTATCTAACCCGAATTACTTCCCGAAGGCCCCATCTCCAAATGCCATCACAGTGGCGGAGGGATGGGGGTATGTGCAAACATTCAGTCCATTACAGTCATTCATTTATGCATGTGTTCAGTTTTTTAATGTGTTCTGTTGCATTAAGCAAGGTGCTTTGCAACTACTTGGCTTGATAGTGCAAATGATTTCAGCCCTAGGGAGAATAGCACCTGCTGGAGTTGAACACACAGTGGACTGATGCGAGGAATAGCTGAGGAGTACAAGAAAGCCTTTCATCCTTTTAGCTCACTGAGCCGTGTTTGTTGGTCTTAGAGCTAGGTTTTTCAGGTGCGCTGAGACCAAATCCTTCTCCTAGACCCCTGTACTTGAGCCTGGGGGGAGAAAGAGCTGAGTGGAATGTGGTATTGTAGTTTGCCTTTTGATAGTCTGCAATGTGCGCCTGAAGGTGGAATGTTTTCCCTTGTCTCGCAAATGTCAAATTTTATTTATCAGTGAACTTCCTAAGAAGAAATGTAACTTGGTGCAAGCACCCTGTTTCCATTTGGCAAAAATGCTCAGACATTGATGAATTTCTTGGTTTGGTGGCAAAGAAGAGTGAGCGGAACCTGACAGGCAAACTGCCCCATACCCTGATGAATAACATCATTGAGGGATTTGGTTCCAGAGGTGTGTGCGTGGTGCACACCTGGGAAGCTTGCATGGCCTTTCATTTCTCCTCCCTCCCTTGGCACTGCTCCTCCAACCTACAGAATACCCATCCAAACCTGCTCTTTGGTGTACAAAATCATTGTTCTATACCATCCTTAATCATTGGATGACAACTTACCTGGCCTGTGTCCCACTGATAAAATTCTAGAGTCTTGGGTTTGGAAGGGCGTTTAAAGTTATATGCCCTACTCTTACAAAGCATGACTACCTAGCAACCTGCTGAGTGGTCATTTTCTCTGTACTTAAACACCACCAAGCAAAAAGGAACTTGTTACCTCCACTTTGGGCATCTATGACTGTTGGAAATCTCACTTTTGTATTGACTGAAACAGTGTCTCCTAGCATCTTCTGTTCAGTGGTTTTGGACCACCCTTAAGGAATAGACTGAAAAACACAAATCTTCTACAAGAAAGCCTTTCAGATATTTGAAGGCAATCTAGTTTACCTGTCAAAGAAAGAAATACTATTAGCGTGTTATTGTTCATTCTGGGTGTCTTTTTGCAGTCACTCATTTCTGAGCAATCATAAGCCATCCGTGGAATTTTTCATTTTAGATTCTTGGATTGATATCTAGTTGACTTGTTACACTCTTCTTCTCTTGTAAAATTAGAAGTGTCTTAACAAATAACTAAGCTAACATGAATTGTGATGTTAGTAGCCCAAGTCTTTAATTGAATTTCGTTGATGCTGAATATAGGGGTAGCAAGCATGGTGAGAAGTTCGTTTTTGGTGTGATCTCATAATAGGGTGTTGAAAGTTTCCTTTTGTGTAGATCTCAGAGGAATTCAATCCTTGCCTACCTTCAGCCTCTGAAGTATAGCTTCAGCCTCTGCATGCACATGGAAACACAGAGGTAGGTAGTCATGGACCCCAGAACTAGGGAACCTCTGTTCACCGTCCACTTTGAAAAGGTGGGTGCTTTTCACTCAAGTCAGTCAGTGCCTTACTCCAGGGTGAATTGACAAAGATGAGACACAGGATGAACACAGGTGTGGCGGTGTGGGAGACAAAGACTTGACCACCTCAGGTTAGAGGTACCTGTGGAACTCCTTGTCCAGTGATCCATCTCAAAGTTGTAAATACCAGGCTAACCTTGGACCACAGAATCTAGGTTGATTGAATGGCTGCAGTGCAAAAATGAGACAGTTTTGACTTATAGTTAAGAGAGGCTTTGGAATGAAACTTCGATTTAAAACATACCTCTACAATGTACTAGCTCTGGGATAAACTCTTTACTTTCTCTAAGTCTCAGTTCCCTAACGTACAACATGGGGACAGCCATACTGCCTGTCTGTGGGGTTATTGTGAGAATTGAATCCATGCGGCTTGTTTATCCCAGTGTCTGGCATCACTTAATGCTCCACATACATGATCAGTTATGAAGAAGGAAAGTAATCCAGGGAAGAAACTTGAACAGTGAAGCCATTTCAGAGATGGACAGATTTAATAAGGCAATAGTTGAATAAACTATGGTATATCCCTGTGGAATATTATGCAACTATTGAAAGGAAGAATGAGTTATGTCTACATTTATTAGCCTGGGTGGTTTGTCCCTGACAGATAAATAAGTGAAGGAAAAAAAAGTTAAAGAGTGGTATGTATGCTCATTTTAGTCTCATTTTTTTTTTTGTAAAAAGAAAAAAGTAGCAAAAGTCATCTATCTATAGATACGTGCAAGGAGAAAGTTATGGAAGAACAGAAACAAAATAGCGTAGGATAGGGTGAGCAGTTATTAATTTTTCATTATGTATCTTTTTGTATCACTGACTGTGGAAAGAATATGTTACTTGTGTGATTTTTAAGAACAAATTTTTAAAAATATGCAAAAGGAGTGGGGAGTGGACAGAGGAAAAAGAGAAGTAAGTAAGGTGTAAGAGGAAATTCTGAGACATATGAGATGTTATAGAGGGTGGTGCAGAATGAAAAGCCAAGAGACTCACACTTTTTCTCTCATTTGTCATGATTATATTAGGGCATGGTGTCCTGAGTTCTGTTTTTCTTACTCTTTTCATTTGATATCCCTCAATTTCTGACCCAAGGCATAACAATATTTCTTGGTTTTTTCTCTTCATTTCTAGCAACTGAGCCAATACTTATCTGTGGGAATACATTGGGAGAGATAAGTGATATGAAGATGGGTATAAACATGATGTTGTTTATTGACTAAAGAGCAATGTCAGTGTGATTTAATTAAATGAGTTATCCATATATATGATTAAAAAGGGAATATTTAGGTATTCTAAAAGGATTACAGCAAAAGCTAAATCCTACCTCCCAATTCCCCTTTCTCAAGGCAACCAGTTACTCATTTCTTGTATGTCCTTCCAGATATGGTTTAGGCATACACAAGCTTTGTGTGTGAATATGTTTCCTACTGAAAAACAAGTGGTGTTATCAGATACCCTCGAAGAACAGAGGTTTTTCCTAAGCCTTTAGAAAGAACAGCTCTGAACTCCTATAAAAAGTAGCAGTTGAGCCTTCTTTTCTTTTCTGAGAAGAGTCTGTGAGTGAGGATTCAAACCTGTGAAGAATTCGGCCCCTGTTGGAGAAACTGTGCCGGTTTGTTCAGACCATGTAACAGCCTTATTAGAGTTTCTTGCAGTTACATAGCTACAAAGAGAAATTTATTTCCAGCACCGCACGTAGAGCAGTTGCATCAGTTTTATTTATCACTGGAGTAAGGAGCAGCAGCGTACTCATCCAGCCTGGTTGGACGGGGCCTGCTTTCATGCAGAGGTGCCTTGCTCGTTCCCAGGAACTTCTCAGACCCCTTTCTCTGCAAGACACTGGAGCAAACCTTGTCAAGGGGGAAATCATAAGTGAGCTCCTGTTCTCTGAGAACACAAGGAACGTGTGCAAGTGTCCAAATCTCGCCAGTTATGCAAGAGAGTTTTAAATCTTAGTTTAATCCAAGTGATGAAAAGCTTGCCCCTCCCAAGTTCATCTAGTGAGGATTTTAAATACTCTTTTGACAGAGAAATGGAACTATGAGCAATAGGGGAAGGCAGATGACAGTGAGTCATAGAATTCACCGTTTAGAAGAACAGGTCTTCTCATCATGAGCCCTTCCTGAGGTACTTCTGGCTCTTGTGTGAATGCTCGAAGGAAGGGAGGGAGGGAGGAAAGAAGACCTGCTTTTTGTTTTTGTTTTTGTTTGTTTGTTTTAACACCTACACTGGAGGAAGGAATTGAGAAAAATATACTGTGGCAGTGAAATTAATTGACAGCTCAATGTACAGCTGAGAAGGAAAATTTGGACAAAGCAAACCTGTAATCTGAATACTGTCAGGTTGACTGCTTTACTGGCACACTAAGGAAGGAGGTACAATTTTGGCCTCAAGAACACTGATGTTTTGTTTTCTCGTCTGAGAACAGACAGGTTCAAACCTGTCAGAGGCAGTAACTGAGTTTCCTTATGACTGACTTATATGTGTGGTGGTGATTTTTTTTCCCCATAAGAATCTGGTTGAGTAACTCAGAATGTTAAAAATTGAAAAAGAAATGAATGAGCAAAGTTAGCCAACGTCTGCCACAGATGCCAGGAAGGTACACACAGACTGGAAGAATCTGTGAGGTCTTTGTTTCTCCCCATGCAAATACGAAGCCGTGATCAGCAGAGCCTGAGTGCGGTATCTGTTCAGCTGCCATTTAAGAAATAGGACTCTGTTCTCTGGAGCTTATTCCTTGGGGTTTTAGAATGCAAAATATGAAGTGTGTGTAATCACAGTTCCCAGCATTTCTTGGCATTTCAGCTTTGGCAGCAAGAATGGGAAAAACAAGCTTTTAAGGCCAAGCAGGCTGAGT
Organism: Rhinolophus ferrumequinum; assembly: GCF_004115265.2. Lineage (NCBI taxonomy): Eukaryota > Metazoa > Chordata > Mammalia > Chiroptera > Rhinolophidae > Rhinolophus > Rhinolophus ferrumequinum. The sequence goes on along the minus strand of NC_046289.1, from coordinate 33,624,068 downwards.
TTAATCTTTGTGCTATGGCACTACCAAAGGAAGTGGAAATGTTAGAAAACACTTTCCCTCTGAAGTCCACCTAAGGAGCTGCTGTGCTTTGTGGAATTTGCTGCAGCTACTGTATATTTTTGAATTCTGTTTTCATCCAATGAAAGAGGTAGCTTTGAGGGCTTGTCCTGCAGAGGATGCCCAGGATATATAATCCAGGAAGTGTGGCCCGTGTCCTGCTTTGTGTTTAAGGAGTTCACTCTAGAACTGACAACTTACCAGCGAAGCTCAAGATACGGTACTGTCTGAGAATTAATTCCCAAGATAAAAACTCATCCAAGAGTTCAAGATGAGAAGGATTCAATAAAGCACGAGCACTTTCAACAAAAGAAGAATTTCAAGAAAGTGCTTTAACTTTAAGAGGGCTTTGATTACCTTCTGTGGTGAAGAAGTAGGTCAGCCCCGTGTCTTACTGTTCCCAGAGAAGTCCCCATCGGCCCCCGGGATTTCCCTTAATAACACTGCCTATCACTCGCAGCGTCCCCTTTTGGACCATGCACTGCAGAGTCACCCTCTGAAGAGACGTCTGCTTTCTACAACTCTTTTTTTTTTCTGTGAGATGGCAGAACCAAAAGAAGAAGCATATTTTTACAAACTGAGAGAGGTCCCCTCCTGTAGGAGGGAATTCTCCCAGCATTTTCCTTCCGTGGACTATTTTCCCCTAGTCCATGAACTGGAAATTTAGTTACCAGCCATTTTAAAATATTTTTCTTCAGCATGTGTCACTAGTTCAGTTTCAAAGATACATTGGGGAAAACTGCCTTTCCCTTGAGTTCCATGGTACTTGAATGTATTTACATGAAATATAAATTTGCCTCTATTCATAACTTTGAGTACACATTCATCTATTTAACCATGTGTCCATTTAGTCATTCATTTATTCATGCAACAAATATTCACTGAGACCCACTTTGTACCTTAGGATAACACAGTGACCAAGACAGGCAAAGGTCCTGCCTATAGGAAGCGTGTATTCTAGTGTAAACATATTAAGAAGTAAAAGTAAAATTGCATAGAAGGAAATAAGTGATGTTTTTATTTTTACTCCATAGAAGGAAATAAGTGATGTGAAAATTGCATAGAAGGAAATAAGTGATGTTTTTATTTTTACTCCATAGAACTAAAAGAGAGACAGAGAGAGACCTCCTTTCTAAAGTATTTTACCTGGGATCTCAAACTTAAACACCTCAGAATGGGGACCAAGGGGGACATGCCAATCACACAGTTCTAACCAAATAGAACTCATATGTCTCTAAAGCCAGAGTTCAATTCAGAGAAGAAAGACCGGAGCCCGAGGCCAGACCAGCATGAAATGTCTGTAACTCCATTTGGCCCTGGTCACTAATTCACTGCCTCCAAGGACTCCCGGTGTCCTTTCGCTCCAGGCCAGTGTGCACCAGGCCTGGTTTAGTCTTCCATTTCAGTAAGTCCCCTTGTGGGTCTCTCAGAGAAAATGAGGATGATGTTAGAATTTTATAACCACAATGAGCTTTCCACCTCACTTTGGAAATACTGAGCTATCTCTCTGCAGTTGGGATGACAGAAAGACTACTCAAGGAATTCCACTGGAAAATCTGAGTGCTTGGAGAAATGTCAGGAATAGCAGCTTTCATCACGGAACTTCTACACACTGCTGTGGAACTCCTGTGAGTCAGCAGGAGGAATTTGACCACATGGCAGCCTCAGGCCTCAAATCAGTGGGCCTGTGGCAGTGTCCCTGCCCCACTTGGGAGGTCAGTGGTGTCACCGTCCATGCCAGGCTCCTTTGAGCATGCAATGCTGACCCTCCTAAGCCACGTTTGAACTCCCTGGATTCTTGGGTGGACTCCCTCTGGAAATCTCATCTTCCTTTGTTATCCAGATGCTATCCTTACCTGAGATTTCCAGGAAGGATGGGAAAGGCTATCAGCCATCTGCTCAGCAGCTCCCTGGTCTCAGACTGGGAAAGAAAAGAAAAAAAAAAAGAAACCCTAAAATGGGGAACCTGATTGCCTCTTCTTCCGTTTGGCCACACAGTGACTCTTCCTGAATACATGTTTAATGAAATAGTTTGGTCCTAATAGAACAGGAGAGTTGCTGCAGGCAGTGACCATCCACGGAATGGCTTGTAAGGCATTGGTGTCTTCAGATGGAATTACCTAGACTCTGTTTTCTTTGAAGGTGAATCTATATGCATAAGCCCTAAATTTCCCTGTTTTCTTTAGTCCCCAGCCTTTAACACAGCAATTGACAAAAGGAATGCTTACTAATAACTACCGTATTTCTTTGTTTCCAAGAAACCACATATCTCAAAATGTTGATGAGATCTGACTTGATGAAAGTGAGAGTGCTAGCAGCTGGCAAGTATTTTGGGTCATTAGTTTTCAGGAACTTGCCTGTTTCTGAAGCATTAGAAGGCAAGAGCAGGCACAGATGTGAGAATCAAGGCAGTACAGAGGTCGGACTTTTGCTCTTCTTTAACTAGCAATGGAGGACATTTTCCTCTCTGGGCATGGTGACAGAGGGTGGCTGGGTTAATGATATTATTAAGGCCATCTTAGTGACAATGAACGGGAAACAGAAGCCTAGCTAGTCAGGAAAATGTGTAATCAGCTGGATTTGAGAGCTCTTCCCTTTTTCATGTGCTAGTCAGGCTTCTGCAAGAGGAAGATGTAGAGAGAGCAGAGGTATACACAGGCATCCACATTTTCCACTGTGTCAGAAAAGCAAAATCAGTCTACCCCTCCCAGTTTCCATCTTGGTAGATTTGTGCTTCTGGTCATTTCTTTCCGAGGAACTGGGGACTCTAGTCTCAGATAAATATGGGTTTGAATATCCTAGTAAAGATGAAAAATGCAGGTCAGATGGTTGAGTTTATCTTGCAAATGGAGCCCTGTCTTGTAAATGGTCTTTCTTTCCTGGCTTTCTCATCTCTGTAAATGGATCTTGAAGAGTGGAGCTGGGGACACTGTTCAGTCAGAGCTTCTAGTCAAGTTTTTTGTTATTTTCTCAAGACAGTGCTATGAACTCGATTGGTAAGCATCTCGGTCGTCACTTCATTCCTGTCCCCGTCCTCACCTCCCCAAGGTGAGCATTATTCTGGGTAATGTTCGGATTCCTGTAATGCGTTATTAGCATGGGTGGTGCGGCTGGGCTAGTCCAGGGTCTGGAGAGCTGAGCAGAGGCAGAAGGGGACTCCAGAAAGAGGCCCCAAATCCTGCCAACCTGCATTCAAGATGCAGAGCCGCAGCACACCCTGCCAGAGCTTGCGGTTTCTAGGAATTGCATTTGATGCGGCTGTGAGTTATGGCATAAATGTGTGTTTGTTTTAATGGACTTTCTGGTTTGGAAAGTGCCCTTCAGCCTGCCTGACATACTGCAGTGCACTCATTTGCCCTGTGTGGCTGGTGCTGTGAAGCACACAGGCTCAGAGCAGACCACCGTTAAGTCGTCCATGGCCTTTCTTTGACCATGAAGGAGACGTCTTTGCCATTCAGTTACTCATTCAACTTGTCACCAGCAGCTGCTTTGTACTTGGGTTTGGCTCTGAAGACCAAAAGATAAATAAAACAGGATCATTGCCCTCGAGGATTTAGTCTGTTGGGGGCTCCAATTATATAAATAAATTGACAATTTCAGACACGGTCCCATAAATGGTCAACATAAAATGTGAACAGGGTGATAAGAGCACAGAAAAGGAAGCTCTGAATTCTGAAGGCGATAGTCAGAGGGGGCTTTGGAGAAGAGATGGCATTGGAGTCATAGGTTTCTAGCACAGGGAACTAGGGAAACACAAGCCCCGTAGATGGAACAATAGGGACAGAAGCGTGGCGGCGGGAAAGTGCACCATGCTGAGGAGTTGTGAGGAATCCAGGGACAGGAGGACTGAAGCAGGGGTAGGTGGCAGTCAAGGTAGGCTGAGGTGACAACATGGAAGGTTTTGAATACCTGGCTAGGAAGTTTGGCTTTATTTGCCTATCAATAGAAGCCATCAGACATTTTTGAGGAAGAGACTTAACAAGAAATAATGTAGTGTGTTAAATGGAGTACAGAGCAGCAAGCCAGGAAGGCTGGAGTTCAGGTAGGAGGCCTTAGAATAAATCAAGCAAGAAAAAGGCACAGCCTGAAGGAAGCCAGTGACAGTGGGAAGAGAAAGAAGAGGAATGAGAATGACACAGTAGAGAGGATTCTGTGACGAGTTGGTAAGGGGACCAAGGAGTAGGCATTTAGATGATTCCAAGGTTTCCCAAGGAGGATGCTAAAGCTTTTAACTGAGGGAAGACAGCAGTTGGGTAGTCTAGTTTTCATCCTTTTGTGTTTGAAGGGCTAAAACACCTCTAGTGGCTATACCCCCAAAGCACTAATTTCTAACTTCTCATGCGGGTCTGGATCTCTGGAGAGGGGTGTCAGGGTAGAGATTTTGATTTGGGAGCCATCTGTCCAGGGTAATATTTGAATCCATGGAATTTAACTGCACGGGTAGAGAACCAAGCCGAGCAACTGCAGGAGTGGGCAGAAGGCAGTGAATAGCTCAGGAGAGTAGCACTCCTGCGTAGTCACTGAAGATTTATATAATGACCAGGAATTTTCTAGGAGTCAGTGATAGCATGTCTTGAGAAAGGGGCACCTTTTTCTAATTTGCACAAAGGCGCCATATGGTCTAGCAGTAGTGCTGGAAATGAACCTAGGCAAGGGCCAAGCACAGAACCTTAGGGAGCGCCTACACTTTGAGGGAAGGTGGGGGTGCAAGAGCCCACAAAAGAGACACTTAGCAATGGTTAGAGACTTAAATGGGATTGTGCTTAATTGTCCTGGAATTTACATGAAAACACAGTCACCAGTCCGTGAACTCTCATCTCAACTTTGAAACGTTGAATGACTCAGAGCTACTGCTAATAATATCCGTCAGTTCTCCCTTTTTACATATCCAGTGGGTTTTTCTTGATCTCAACAGATGGTATAGTTAACTGTCTTTATTTGGTCAGGGCGTAGAATTATCAAACCTGTGGCTCTGTCCCTGAGTCAAAACTGGGCAGGTGAGTATTGTCCAGGGCAGAGAGCTGCTTCCTCCAGAATGGCCGCCCCAGTGCCTGCCCTGTGGGCTCCGAGGAGGGCAGGCCATGTTCTCTGTCCTTAGGAAAGGGCACTCGCTCAGGCCACTCACCCCTGTCACATTTGGCTCTGGCCAGCCAGGGGTCAGGAGTTGCTGGGGCAACTCCCAATCCAGAACAGGCAGAACCCCTCAGACGGCCCTGAGTCCTGACCTCTGAGGACCTGGCAGGGCAGGTCCTTCTTGCCTCCTGAGCTGCACGAGAATGAAAAGCCACCCCCACAGCGATGGCTTGGAGGCTGTCTTGGCTCCTTTGTGGCACAAACTACAAAGCTCGCAGCCTCCCCCACATGTGCCAACAGGATGGAGTAAATGTTTCTTGCAGAAGAGAACACATGTGGCCTGCCTTGGCCCATGATTCTCTGCCCACACAGACTTGTCACCGCTGCCTCCTGGCACTTGTGACCTCATCTGAATCAGTGGAAAGATACAGGAGGAGAGAGAGCACCACCTTCCTGGCCAGGAATGTATCACATAACCCGGATCAAAAATTCCAAGTCCACGTCTTTGTTAATGGGAGCCAGGCTTTATAGGCAGATAAAACCTTGTTTGGAACAGCCATAAAACCCAGAGGGAAGCTGGGGTTTATCTGAGTGGGTGGAACTCAACTGCTTGTACATTGCCTAGGTTAGTCAGTGAAAATGTTCTGTTTTCAAAATAATCCACTTTTTTGTCAGATCTTAAATTTTGGTAATTGTTTTTTTTTACCCCCTGACTCTCTGTTTCTTGATTTGAATGAGGAATAGAGTCCCATTTCCAACGGGGGAAAACATCACTTGTCCTGTCTCTGGAGCTTGTTATTTTCCTAACCGTTAAGTGGACTCTGTGCCTCCGAAGCCCTTGGAAAGCTCCTGGGATGATTTCATTCACTGTGTCCTGTACATGGGCAGGTGATCGTGTCACCCCTTTTTAAAGAAAGGACTCTGAAGCAGAGAGGAGAGAGAATTTTTCCACGGCTTAAGAGGGAAAATCTAGGAGGAGAACCCAAGGGGTTGAAGTTCAGGAAATGTGTTTCCAAATGGCTTTCTCTGGAAAACACAGGCAACTGACCAGTTCCCAGGGAAATTTTTGATTTATCAACTTTCAAAAAGAAATGCGTTCCATATGATGGGAATCATGTTCTTTAGGTTGGGCTTCAAGGATTTTCTGAGCTTTTAAGTTGTTTCTTATGTAATAGCCCATCCCTTCTGGCTTTGGAGTTTTCCATGACATGCCTTTCTTAAAAAATCAAATGAGCTTTTCAACTTGATCAAGAGCTTCAGGAATCTCATTATTTCTTTGCTTCCTGGACTGACCTTTCAATTTTCTGCAAGATATACAGGGGTGATTTGTCTTGTCTCGTTATAATACCACACTGTTGTAACGATATTTAATCACCGGGCACACACATTAGTCACCAGTTGTTGAACATACAAGCCCAGCTTTCTTATGTATTAACTCTAGGACCAGATTGAGAGCTAGAGAAGAAACAATGCAACTGGATGGATGGCATAATGAATTCACCACCAGATGCAGAAAGCACTTCTTATCATTTCTTCCTCATTTCCTCAGCACCCATTGTGTACAGAACACTAAGAAGGCCTTGGAGGGAGATACACAGGCCAGAAGGATTTTACAATCACGCAGTGTACAGATGAGGGGTACACAACGAGATTTTACAGTAAGAAATGGAGAGGGGTTTGTGCAATCCAGTCAACACTGAACTGCCCACTTGGTCCTGTGCCAGGTACTCTTTTCTGGGTTAGAGAGCTGAAATAAGTATGGGGAAGATCTGCAGGGAAACCAACAATCACGGTCACTACAACAAATGCTATACTTAGAAGTATGCACCAAATACCATCAGTGCATGGAAGAGAGACGCCCAGCTTGTCCCAGGAAGGAATACAGAAGGCTTCTGAGACAGAGAGGCTTTGGTGAGGCTGAAGTTGTCAGCCTACAGAAGAAGGAAAACAGGTGTTGGCCAGAGCTCCTGATGCTATCTGTGGCCATAAACCACTAGGGTTTTTTCATTTGTCAATCCATTTAGGACCAATACTTTTATAAGACATAATAAAAGTAAGTTACTAGAAAAATGAAATTTTAAAAAAGGCAAAATAAAAGCCCCAATTTTTATTAGCTTCAACAGACATAAAATTGCTGTCAAGTAGTTATAAAAGTTTCAAACACCTTCTCTCAATTTTGTTCTACTTACTTCATTGCAAGCCAGTGGCAGTTTGCAGGTAGGCACAGTCCAAGGCCCACACTTTGAGAAGCACTGACCTAGGCACAGGAGGACACACGTGAGGGCAGAGGGGTCCACGAGAGAGCGTGGTGCCCACCTGGGGATCTGAAGCAGGCAGAGAGCTGTGGAGAAGGAAATAAGGCTGGCGGGCCAGGCAGAGACACCAGAATAGAGTATTGTGGGTGCTAAAACCAGACGGGAGCCTCTGAAAGGTTCAAACATTCAAGAATCGAATTTCAGAAAAACAACTGGTCCAGCATGGAGAATGGAGGAGACAAAGTTGGAGCGATGAGTTAGGAAATTCAGTGATCCAGGTGGGACTTTGAGGGGCTTACCAGAGGCCATGGGAGTGTGGTGGACAGAAGGTGTCGATGCTAAATGTAAGCAGGAGGAGTACTTGTCAGGTCTTAGTGATTAACTGGATGTGAGCAGTGGAGAGGGGATAGCATCCTCATCATTTTACAGATGAGGAAACTGAGGCCCAGCAAGGTGTCAGAGCCGAGTATGGAAGCTCTGTTTTGGGGGTCAGGACAAGTATTATTGCCCCTTCACTGACCATGTGATGCACCAGATAAAACCAAGATTCCAGCTTGTCCACCCAACCCCCTGTGCTGCCTCTGAAGAGAGGGAAGGGCGTGTATCCATCAGAAGGTTCCAGGTGCACTGAGATTCCAGCCTGCACCCTTACCCTCTGACACCCCTCCACCCCACTGCCCAACTGCCCTCAGCCGGCATGCCTGCCCCCCTCCCCGCCCCCGTGCTCTCTGCTCACGGTCACTGTCTTAATGACAGAAGCCACTCCAAGGCTCACTGTGTCCTAGAGTAGCCAGTTAAATTCATGTAAATCCTGTTTAGGCAGTTGACGGCATTTTTAATATTCTTCTCTTATAGGAACAAAGGTTGCTCTCACTGCTAAGCCAAACATGAATTTGCCTTCCTGTTATCTCTTGGAATTGGTTTGGTTTTAGACTGGTCTTGAAGGATTAATGTCTGGAGTGGGGCGGACTTGGGAGTGTGTTCAGAGCCATAGTTACCTGCTATGCTGTCCTGAGGCTAGGTCATCCCCAACACAGAACCCCAGCAGGCAATGGCAGCTTCACATTGACCCCAGAGGTCCCAGAGGGGTGCCAGGGTCCCACACAAACCAGAATCCCCCTAGCTTCCTAATTGTACCCCATGTCTTTCCTAATCCAGCCTCACTGGGGTCTCAGAAGAAAACTGACACCAGGTGGCAAAGAGGGAGCTTGCTGTTCCAGTTAACAGCCATTTATTAGGGGTCTACTATGTGCAAAGCGCTGTGTTAGGCACCAAAGGGAACTCAAAAATATAGAGATATAAAAACGATAACAGGGAAGCACCTCTCCTCATGCAGATCACATTTTAGTTGGGAAAATAAGAATCATAAAGTAACAGCAGACGGAGCCAGGATTTTGGAAATCATACTCTCTGCCTATCCCTTTCTTTGAATACCCAGGACCTTTGGTAGATTCCTGTGACAAAGGAAGGCGAACAAGAGGGCAGTGGCATTGATTGAAATTCTCAAATGTAAGCATGTACCTGGAGTTGACTACTCATTTGGGAAAACACATGACAAAAAATATGAATAGGTTTGGACATATCGAAAAGATACTTTCATTTATCACAGTATTGTTTATAACAGAGAAAAATTTGAAATAGGATCATCCAAAAGTGGCCTCGGAGGATCTGGATTTTATCATTATCACTGAATGTGTGAGATATCCACCACTGGGTGTATGTCCTAAATAATTAGGCAGGACAAGGGTAGAAAACAAGGAATGGCTGTCCCAGCTGTTTTATTTGAGTGTATTGTGAGTCACTTCTTGGGAATTTTGGGTTTTATTTCTGGAGAATTTCAGTTGTCCTGAATGGACATAAATTTCTCCAACCAGAATGGTGTGGTAGATAGCAACAGGATTTAGTGCCTTCTTTCATCCTCTTTCAATTTATCTTGCTTAAAAGAGTGGGTCACATGTGGTGAATTGCCTGGCATTTGACAGACCAGGATGGAACTGGATGAACCTCAACTTCAACCAACCTTTTTTCATTGTATTGAGTAGGGCGGTTGAGAAAGATCTTAATTCCTGTATCTTAATGCAGAATTTAGTCTTAGTAAAAATAAGTGAAGGAGACAAAGATGGTGTGGCTGATGGACCCTAACCAGTTCTAGAGACATTTTGCTCAGTGCTGGTGCCAGGCTGTGGCAACTGTATGACCAAGCCACTTTGGGGTCCTGGTCCTATTTCTCTCAGAGCAGCGTATAAGCCAGATGTGTCACTTCATGATATAATAATAGATCAACCAACCCAAAACTCAAGGGCTTACAATAGTTACCTACAATTTACAAAGTTCCCATATACACTCTATCAGTTTTGATTCTTATAAAAATCTTAAGCAATTGGCCATGTGGGTGTTACCTGTTTTTTTGTTGATGAGGAAATAATAGCTAAAGCTTCTATAGCATTTAATGCGTTCCAGGCAGTGTTTTAAGCAATTCGGATTAAATAACCCTTAATTTCCATGAAGCAACCTCTATTGTTATCTGTATTTCATGCTGAGGAGACAGACACAGTGGTTAAGATCACACAACTAGTAAACAACAGGGCCAAGATTTAAACTCAAGCAGCGTAGCTCTAGAGTCTATGCGCTTAACTTCACGTCACACTACCTCTTGGAAACAGACAGACATAAATTGGTTGAATGACCCCCCCCCCAAGGTCACATGGGGATGGAGGGAGGAAGCAGACTGAGGAAGGCAAATGGGAGCTATATTGCTCCGTAAGAGCACAGCTGAGAATTTGCCCTTGGCCTCTATCTATCTGTGTGTGTGAGAACTCCATTCTTGGCCATGACTCCAGATTTGCTCTGTCTCTCGAATTGGTAGTCTGGATTTATTACCAGATAAGATCATATGCCCCACTGTATGAAACCTTATGTTTGCAAAAGGTCTATAATTGCCTCTGTAATATACATATGAACATATGTTGTGGCATAGGTTACTTATGTCATGAAATCCAGCATTAGTGACTATATAGATTAAAGCCTATCCCCTTGTGACTATAATGCTTTTACAGAGAAACTGAGGTGCTGGGAAAATTAACCAAACTGAAATAGCCGTTATTTAATATTGGATCAAGATTAGTCCAGCACTTAGGCAAGAAGAGTGTTAGTCTCCTCTCAAAAAGGTGTGTTCATCTACTTTCGCTTACAAGTTTGGTGATACTTTCTAAACTGAAAACAAGACACATACGCCAGAAAATAATTTTCCCCCTGATTTGTGAAATCTATTGACTTTTAAAGATCTTAGGAAGTTATGATGACTCTTACACGTTTAATAGGTTATCTTTATTAAGAAGAATACCACTACATAAAATTGGAAAGTCTTTAGACAATGTCTTACATATAAATATTCAGATATGTTTTAAATGAACAACTAAATGGCTGTCAGGAAACCTGGGCTCTTTGGTTGTAAAACCAAGTGCTAGGGACAGAGTGGGTGGGTGCTCAGGAAATAGCAGTGAGTTCTTCCAAAGGGCATTTCTTAGGGGAAATTTGATGTCGTTTGCACATTTTGCTATGATATGCCCAGCACTAAGGGGAAATCAGTTAAGTTCCTTGGAAAGAGACTCAGATGTTTATTGTTGCCACATGTCCAGTTGTGATTCTTACTATGAAAATGACCTGCAAAGCATGCCAGGCCTCCCCTGGGAGTGTGTAATCTGATTGGGGAAAGCAACGCTTTTTATGCAAAATGTAATTAGAGAACAAAGCAATACTGACTATAATCCAGAACTGAAATATGAGGTGTGTAATTCCAAGGGCGTGGGTGTGGTTCTGAACTACAGGTATCCTCTTGGGTTTTTCAGATTTCTGTTGAGATGGTTCCAGTTTAACTTCTGATGGGGATAATAGGTAACCAGATGAGAGCTGCTGATGTGACCAAAAGTTCTGGTTCAAGACAGAAGGCTCCCTCTTCCCGCCCCCCTCCATTCCCCTCTGACATTGCGTCAGGCATTACTAATGCTGGCAAAGGTTTGTGTTTAGCCATTTGCCAAAAGCAGCCTACATATCCCTTCCTGAAGCTGATGCTGTAGCTCTGCTCCTTCCAGTCATAAAGCAGTCCTCATCACCCCCTCCGGCTGTACCCACATCCCCTCTCACATGTCAAGCAAGGCTGTATGCTTGGACAGCTAATGACTGCAACAACTTTTCCTGCTTGTTTTCCCCCAGCCGAAGAGAAGTTCTAATCCTGGCAAAGGGAGGACATTCCTGTTTCCTCTCAGTGGAATGTCTTCAGGGAACCGCCTGAGTGCTGACAGAGTCTGGTACCCCTAGTCAGAGGAGCCCTGGGTTTCCTTCCAGGGAACCAGCCTTAGCTAGACGGGGTGGATGTCTCACTGTCCCTCCACTTGTTGGTCTGTGTATTTGTACTGATAGCTCATTAGTCGGGCTTGTCTTTCTGAGGACAATGGCTAGCATTTACCCCTAGAGGGCTGTTTGCCCTCTAACGTTTAAGAGTTTCACCCTATGAACCTGTTTGTTGGTATTGGTGCAATGTGTCCAACACAAACGTGGTGTGGGATCCATCTGTCCCTACCCATCCCGACTCCACAGCTGACCCAATTGTCATTAAGGTCTTACTGCTTCAGAAGGAACCATGTTTTGAATCTTCCTTGTCTGAAATCTTTCCTTCCTTGCAAATGCCCTACAAGCAGCTAGTCAGTAAGGACCTCCACGCCTAACGTTTCCCTAGCTTGCAGGCTCTCAGAATCTCCATGACTCTCTGATCCTGTGGTCTTGCTATGCGAGAACCACCATTTCCTTGTTGGATTTCTGCGGCTGGGAAGCAAAGCTGGCCCAGCAGGTGGTTTTCCAGTGGGTCAGCTACACTTGGCTGGCTCTCAGCACTGGGGGAGCCTGAAGAGTTAAGCAGGATTCAGCCTGTTGACCACTCTATCCCCCCTGGACTATCAAGTCCTTTCTATGTTGTCAGAGCGAGGCCCTTTGGTCAGGAGCCTCTAGCTGCCAAGGGTCTGTCATCTCCTTGGTGTCTGTCTGAAGCCCTCCATCCTGCCTCCTGCTTTCTCTCACTGAGCTCATCTGCACACAGAACCCTGCCAGGTATCACGTAGGAAGCGTTTTGGCAAGGAGAGTCAGTGAGAGAGGTTTTCTTGGCAACCCTAAAATAAAAGTACTGTAAGGATCTGCTAAATAAATTTGTGCCACTTCAGCTAGGGAATTTCAACTCTCCTGTGGGAGTAGCGGGTGTGGAATGAAAAAATATATAGCGAAGGCTCAAGTGTCAGCTTGATGGCTCACTCATTTGATGGTCCTGAGGAGATCTATGATCTGCACACTGTGCACATTAATCAAACTCATTGCCTCCTGCATTTGTCCAGAGGCAACGAATGTTTTCTTTGGCCATTTTTTCCTACCATAAGACAAGGCGAGGGGAAATCTCCCAGTCCCTTTGCTCAAGTTAAGTTGGTCCAGTGTGTACCCAGTGGTGAAGGTGGAAACATACTGCCTGCATATTAAGTACATCAAACACCAGAACTGAATGGAGACCAACACCGGGCCTGTGGGGATTCGTTTGTGAGTCCCTGGCCCTGCTTTAAAGGGGGTATAATAGCCAGACTTGCACAGTCTTCTCTTTTTTTGGTTTCATTTATTATGTTTTTAATTAAATGTATTGGGGTGACATTGGTTAGTAAAATCATATAGGTTTCAAATGTACAATTCTATAATATGTCGTCTATATATTGCGTTGTGTGTTCACCACCCAGAGTCAGTTCTCCTTCCATCACCATACACTTGACCCCCTTTACCCTCATCTACCACCCCTTTTCCCCCCTTACCCTCTGGTAACCACTAAACTATTGTCTGTGTCTATGAGTTTTTGCTTGTTTGTTTGTCTTGTTCGTTTGTTGCTTTCAGCTTTATATCCCACATGAGTGAAATCATATGGTTCTCGACTTTTTCTGTCTTATTTCGCTTAGCATGATCATCTCAAAATCCATCAATTTTTTCACAAGTGGCAGTATTTTATTTTTTTATGGCCAACTAATATTCCATTGTGTATATGTACCACATCTTCTTTATCCAACCATCTATTGAAGGATATTTCAGTTGTTTCCATGTCTTGGCCACTGTGAATAATGCTGCAATGTGCATAGGGGTACATACTATGTTTCCCCAAAAATAAGACTTAGCCAGACAATCAGCTCTAATGCATCTTTTGGAGCAAAAATTAATATAAGACTTGGTTTTATTTTACTATAATAGAAGACCGGGTCTAATATAATTATAATATAATATAATATAATATAATATAATATAATATAGTATAAGAAAATATAATACCAGGTCTTATATTAATTTTTGCTCCAAAAGACGCATTAGAGCTGATGGTCCGGCTACGTCTTATTTTCGAGGAAGCAGGGTATATATTTATGGATAAATGTTTTCAGATTTTTTTTGGTAGATACCCAGAAGGATATAAAATTACCATTTCTGAGTCATATGGTAATTCTGTTCTTAATTTTTTGAGGAATGTCCATACTGTTTTCCATAGTGGCTGTACCAATTTACATTCCCACCAGCAGTGTATGAAGGTTCCTTTTTGTCCACAAAACCTCCAACACTTGTTATTACTTGTCTTATTGATGATAGCCATTCATAGCCATTCTAACAGGTGTGAGGTGATATAGCTCATTGTAGTTTTGATTTGCATTTCCCTAATAGCTAATGAAGTTGAGAATTTTTTCATATATTTGTTGGCTGTTTGTAAGTCTTTTTTTTCCCCCTTCTTCCGCCTCCCTTACCCCACTCCGGTTCAAGCCATTGTTTCTCAGTCTAGTTGTGTAGGACACAGCTGCCTGGCCCATGCTGGTGTTATGAGCCTTGTGCTCCCCCCAGCTGAGGCAGTCGGTCGGCTGCTCACAGCAGCTCAGGGCAGCTCTCGCTGACTGCCGGCCGCTCACGATGGCTGCCAGCCAGCTCCAGGGACAATTGTTCACAATCTTAGCTGTAGAGGGCGCAGCTCACTGGCCCATGTGGGAATCAAACCGGCGACCTCGACATTAGGAACACGGCACTCCAACCACCTGAGTCACTGGTGTATGTCTTCTTGGGAGAAGTGTTTGTTCTGGTCCTCTTCCCATTTTTCAATTGGACTGTTTGGGGTTTTTTTGTTGTTGAGTTGTATGCGTTCTTTATATATTTTGGATATTAGCCCCTTACTGGAGGTGTTGTTTGCAAATATCTTCTCCCATTCAGTTGGTTGCCTCTTTGTTTTGTGGACGGTTTCTTTTGCTGTGCCTAGCTTTTTAGTTTGATATAGTCCCATTCATTTATTTTTACTTTTACTTCCCTTGCCTTTGAAGTCAAATTCATAAAATCCTCTCTAAACCCAAGGTCCATAAGTTTAGTACCTATGCTTTCATCTATGCAATTTATTGTTTTGGGTTTTACATTTAGGTTTTTGATCAATTTTGAGTTAATTTTGGTGTATGGTGATAGCAGTCTAGTTTCATTCTTTTGCATGTGGCTTTCCAATTTTCCCAGCATCATTTACTAAAGAGTCTTTCTTTTCTCCATTGTATGTTTTTGGCTCCTTTGTCAAAAATTATTTCTCCATATAAATGTGGGTTTATTTCTGGGTTCTCAATTCTATTCCATTGGTCTGTGTGTCTGTTTTTTCTGCCAATACCATACTGTTTTAATTATTGTCACTTTGTAGTACAATTTGAAGTCAGGGAGTGTGCTACCTCTAGCCTTGTTCTTTTTTTCTTAGGATTGCTTTGGCTATTTGGGAGTCTTTTGTGATTCTATACAAATCTGATGATTTTTTTGTTGTTCTATTTCCTTAAAAAATGCTATTGGGATTTTAATGGGGATTACATTAAATCTGTATATTGTTTTGGGTAATATGGCCATTTTAACTATGTTGATTCTTCTAATCCTTGAACATGGAATATCTTTCCATTTCTTTGTGTCTTCTTCAATTTCTTTTAATAATATCTTACAGTTTTCAGTGTATATATAGGTCCTTCACATCTTTTAAGTTTATTCCTACTTATTCCTGTTTTATTCTTTTTGTTGCAATTGTAAAAGGAATTGTATTTTTCTTTACTTTATCTGAAATTTCATTGTTAGTATATAGGAACACAATGGATTTTTGTACATTGATTTTGTATCCTGCAACTTTACGGTATTTGTTTATAGCTTCTAATAGATTTTTGGTGGAGTCTTTAGGGTTTTCTATATAAAGCATCATGTCATCGGCAAAAAGTGAGAATTTGACTTCTTTATTTCCAATTTGGATGCCTTTTATTTCTTTCTCTTGCCTGATTGATCTGGCTAGGACTTCCAATACTATGTTGAATAACAGTGGTGATGGGCATTCCTCTCTTATTCCTGATCCTAGAGGAGAAGCTTTCAGTTTCTCACCATTAAGTATGATCTTAGCTGAGGGTTTGTCATATATGGCCTTTATTATGTTGAGGTGCTGTCCTTCTATACCCATTTTATTTAGTGTTTTAATCATAAATGGATGTTGTATCTTGTCATATGCTTTTTCTGCATCTATTCATGTGATCATATAATTTTTATCCTTTATTTTGTTTATGTAGTATATTACATTGGTTGATTTGCATATGTTGAACCATCCTTGTGCCCCTGGAATGAACCCCACTTGATTGTGGTATATAATGTTTTCAATGTATTGTTATATTTGATTTGCTAGTATTTTGTTTAGGATTTTTGCATCTGTATTCATCAGAGATACTGGTCTGTAGTTTTCTTTTTTTGTTTTATCCTTACCAGGTTTTGGTATCAGGGTAATGTTGGTCTCATAATATGAGTTAGAAAGTATTGCTTCTTCTTCAATTTTTTGGAAGAATTTGAGAAGGATAAGTATTAAATCATCTTTGAATGTTTGGTAGAATTCACTAGTGAAGCCATTTCTTTTTGATCATTTCCCATCTCAAGCATTTGTTGGGAAAAATATGAAAGGTTAGGGGGGAAAGAGCCTCAGAGGAGCCTGGATAACACTTTCTGGGTTTGAAATTTTTTTATTGAATTTCTTCATTCATTAGAAAATGAGTTATTTTGCATTCAGCTTCATGATGATGAACATTCACATTTCATATATTTGTTCTTTATCAGATATTCCAATAGATCAGCTTTGCAAATACCAGGTAAAATGTCACTTTGTGAGGAGAAATGACATAGGGACCTCATATAATAATTAGGAATGTTGCTTCTTTTAGCAGGGGTCTCATTTTCATCCTTGAGTTGGTTAGGACTACAGGGACATGTCATGGAGCTATTGAAAAAAAAATCAATGCCACCCACAACAATTATGTATATAGTAGACACCTTAGGTAATGTTAGTGGTAAAAAATGAATTTGTGATAACAGATTCAGAATTCTGAGTCCACAGATGTTCACATTCCCATGTAAGTAGGTGATTTTTATCAACACGCCCTTTCAGGCTGGGTTTCAAAACAAATCCTTTCCATTCCTATCAGTGGATGATCATTTTCCTAAACATCTTTCTTGGGAATTACGGCCTTAAATGGTACACAAACCAAAGAAAAAGAATTAAAGCCAAAATATGTAAATATATTTTTTAATGATTTTTCCTGGTTATCAAAGTAATGCATAATTCCTATAAAAAATTTAGAAAATATAAAAAAAGGAAAAATAATTCATAAGCTTATCACCTAGAAATAGACTTTTAACATTTCTCTTTTATCTTTTCCCATCTTTCCTTTTTCCCTCCTATTTTTGTTCCTTCCCTTTTTGTCCCCTCAATTGTAATATAATTAAGAGAATATTGAAAATATAATTTTATATCCCAGTTTTTCACTTAGAATTGTATCAGCCTGTAAATACGTCATGAAACCCAGCAGCTATAAATAAAAGATTGATATGTTTGACTATATGAAAGTATGAAAGTTTTACCATAAACAAAACTTAAAAACAAACTAGGCAATAATATTCTGAAGCAATAAAATAAATTAGTATTATCCATAACATGTAATGAGTTTCTTAAAAGTAGTCAAAAGGATAACTCAAATTTTGAAATGGGTAAAACATGTGAATAGGCAATAGACAGAAGAAGTACAAATGGCCATTAAAATATATTTGTTGTATTTTCATTAATAATCAAGAAGTGCTTCATCTCAATAATCAAGAAATGAAATTGAAACAATGAGATCATTTGTCCTTAGCAGACTGGCAAGGACATACGAGTAAGGATGATTACATCTAAAGTGAATATAGAAGCCAAGTAGACACTCTCGTACACTGTTGGTGGGAGTACAAATTGGTACAGCCTTCTTGGAGGGCAGTTACTCAACATCTATTTAAATTTTAAACTTTTATACCCTTTGACACAGCATTTTGACTTCTAAAAATTTTTCCTAAATAAACACTCCGACAAATGTGCAAATAATGTTATTACTCTATTGTTTTAAATTGCAAACAATTAGAAACAACCTGAGTTATGGTATATCTTTATAATGAAATTTTATGTAGCCATTACAGAGCATGACAGCAGATCTGTAGGATGTAGAACTAAATCCAAAGTATTTAAGTTAGAAAAGCAGTTTACTTCATAATACCATGTTAGTATAGCATTGAGAAGAAAGATTGGAGGACTATGAACTTGTCATCATTTCCTCAGGAACGATTGAACTTTAAATAATGAAAATATAACTTTTATAATCAGAAAAGAAATAATTTTCAAAAGATTAATATTCCATCATAAACATTTCCCTAAAGTGTAGGGAAATTTTAACAGCTTTCGTAAAATTCTGTCATGGATATACCATAATTTATTTAACCATTCCCCTATTAATAAATAGTTTAGCTTGTTTCCAAATTTTGCTGTTGTGTGTGATGCAGCAACAAGCATCTTTGTAAAATAAAATATTTGATCCTTGTAAGAGCATCACATCATATGGCGAACATTGAGAGTTTAACCTAGAAAGAATCCACCAGACGATTTTGAATGTAAAAGATGAACACTTTCTAATTCTTTAAGCCTTACTGAGACTATAGATGGCCGACGTGGAGGCAAAAGAGTTGGGCCCTGCATCCCAAGGCACTCAGCTATGCTTTCCACTCTGGGTATAAGTTATCACTAGTGTCCATGGTCTTAGTGTGAAAAAGACTAGGGATCTTATCCTTACTATACTCTTCCCAAGACTCATTTCCAGGCCCTCTTCTCATTCTACTTTCTCTCCCCAGGTGAACTCTACCACACCCAGCTAATGACTTTTAAATTTATATCTCCAGCTCAGCCTTTCCTCTGAGGTCTAGCCATGTATATTCAGCTGGCTTTTAAACATTTCCACTTGGAGTTCTAAAAAATGTGTCCAAAATCAATTCTGTGAGCCAGACCATGCTCATCACACCTTCTTCCCTTTACCCTTTGTATCCTCTCATTGCTAAATCCCATGACTTTTGTCCCGTAATAGTTCTTGATCTATCCGGCTCTCCTTTACCTTTCTGTCCCACCCTGATCCAGGCCACCATCACTTCTGGGTACTCCAATAGCTTCTCAACTGGTCTCTTCATGTCTTATCTCATCTTTGATCTGTTATCCATGTTGTAGTTGAAGGTTCGTTGTAAATTCAGAAATCAGCACCATCTCTCTCTTGTGTAAGACTTTTCAATGGTCCCTCTTTCCTCTTGGGCTAAAGACTAAAATCCTGACTGCCCCTGGTTATCAGGCTCCTGCTATCTTCTGTCTCCATTAGTATTCTGAGCCCCTTGCGTATTGCCTGGCTCATGTATGATACTCAGAGATTTATTGGGTGGGTGAATGGATGAATATCTTGCATTAGGTAATACATGAAGGGTACTACTAACTAACTTGTGATAAAACCAAATTTTAGGCTTTTGCTATTTCGGTGACTTTTTTTTACCAATTCTTTTACCAATGTAATACAGACTGCTTTGAAAAGATTTTAAGGTTCTATAAACCCAGACATTCAAAACACAAGCCAGCCCTAAAAGGCTTTGTTTTGAAATTAAGATTATAATTCAAATTCACTGCCTTAGCAAATGTCACCTCTTTACATTTGCTCACGTGCCAAGCTTTCCTCCTTAGAAGAGGACAGAAAATGTTCTTCTGCATACATGACCACTAGAGAGAGATTTGCTGTGCACTCCCCTATTCCTGTACCTTCAGGGATTACATGAAATCCATTGAATTTATTCTCCATGCACAAGCTAAAAGCTAAAGCAAAAGAAATTTTTTGTTTTTGCAGAATTTTGATTATGCATTTCATAGTGATGTCCACAAAAACGTCCCTTTGTCATAGTTCTGTCGCCCAATAATTATTGATTCTCAGATGGTTCTTGTTTTAATTGGTGAAGTCCTCTTAGGAAACAATCTACTAGGAGGATTAGCCAGCGACACACCACCACTACATGAAAGAGAGTGTGCCTGCTGTCGTGGGTTATGAGCCCAGGTCTTGGAGAGAGGTGAGCAGAACTGAGTTTAAATCCTGGATTTACGCCTGACTGACTAAATGATGCTGGCATACTTGTAGATCCTACTTCACAGGGTTGTTTTGAGGATAAAATAATATGGAGAAAGCACTTAGCATTTGGTGAACGTTAACTGTATGTTAGTTACTGATAACACTATTAGTCTTATTATCCACAGAAGCTTTTTTCAGGTTCTCTGGACACACACACACGTTCACACACACGCACACAAATGAGCAAACAGACAAAAATAGTATATTGACTGTATCTTTTATAACTGATATCAAAGTTATACTTTATTAAAGAATTATCTTTTAGATTCAGATATGGAAATATTTACAGATGACATGATTTTATAGTTTGGATTTGCTTCAAAATCTGAAAAAAAGATGGCTCAGGAAGGGAGTAAATGTATAGATGACACAAGATTAGGCATGTATTGACAGCTGCTAAGGCTCTGGAATCACTATGGGAGTTCTTATATTATTCCCTATACTTTTGTATATATTTGGTATTTTCCGTGATAAAAAGTTTTTAAAAATGCATTGGAAATCGTTACTGAATAGCCAATTAGATTCATTCTTGTTCAAGGAGCCAGCTCTCAACTTAGCTTCCTTTATTTCTTCTGGAAGAATCACCGATTCCAGTGATCTGGGCAGTAAGACTCATGCCTTCTATTTTATGACTCTTGGAATAGCTCTAGGTGGAAACAAAATAAATAGAATTTCTGAATTTCCTTTGTCTTCAGCCACTTGGGAATAGTCTCTGAAACCACTGTGGGTATTTTAAGTAACCCTGATTACTCAGCAACAACAATGAACCTTTCAGGCCACAGGGAAGATAAAATAACTCTTTCTACTCTTGTGTGCTTGCATGACAAAAGACATAGCTGTTAAATACTGGTGCTCAATGAGGTAATGAATGATGAGCCTGTAATTGTGTATTTGGCATTTGGGGATCTGAGCCTCTGCTCTGTATAAACTTGTAATCTTCTCTGCGGAGCCTTGTTAAGTTTGGCTGCAGTTATAAGGCGACTTCTCTTGCTTTTTTGTTTTGTTTTATTTTTAATGAAGACAACGACTTATCCTTAGAGGGGAAGCTGACCACGGCCATAAATGGCTCTGTTACCTTTGGATCTGTTTGACTAACCCTCTCGATATGGATGCAAGCCAGGGGCGAGGATGCTTGGGTCCTCTTTGCTTTCTAATTGCCTCGTCTAAAGCAGTTTCCCTTCTCCAACTTCACTAAAGCAAAGAATTGAACTTATATTTCAAGGTTCTTCTTTTCCCTCAGGAATCCATCCCTAAGAGGCAAAGTGTATGGCTTTCTATACGTTTAATTATGCTTTGGAACAAGAGTCCAAGTGAGGTTTATGGAACTTCTTTCCTTCCTCTAAAAACGAGACAGGCTCTGAGTTGGCCAGGGCAGCTCACTGAAATGCTTCTGTTTCTCTTTTTGGTCAGCACCTTCTTCCTGGACTAAGCAGGAGCCAGGGAGGAGTAAGGCTTAGCCCCAACTAAGTGGGAAGACAAGTGCGCAGGCAGAGCCTTCTGGAATACAATGCAGGGTGTGCTGTCATAGAGATATGAACCGGGCAATCTAGGGGCAAAGTTGACTATGTGGGGACCTCAGGACACACCTCACAGTGGAGGTGTGACATATGGGGGCTGAGGACAGGACTGACAGCCTGGGATTGTATCATGTTTTTAATGAAACCTTGGAGTCCCAATTTGAGGGTTATGTCTTATTAGATCACACCCTGTGTAAAGCCAGCAATGACATTTCCCTTGGGGCTGAGAATGCCTAAAACTAGACAGTTCTGAGAATGCCTAAAATTAGACAGAAAAGTCAGGGTGGAGGTGTATCTCCTGCCCCTGTGCCCTCAGGCATCTTCTGCCCGGGATGAGCTGCATTCCCTGTGCTGCTCAGTTCTGTCTCCTGAGCAGTGAGGCTATGCAGACTTCTCTTTGCAGGGAGCATTGTGGTGGGCGACTGACAAAACTGATTGCAAAGCACTTTTCTCTCCCTGAACAATTTCTACTACCCATGACAGCAGCTGAGTAATAAGCAATCAAACCTCTTACCTGGAATGTTAGTGAGAAGCTCTCTTGAGCAATCACAGGTCAGCTCTTTAAGCCATTGTGAGTTTTGTTAGCACTTGTTTCTGTTACCCAAGAATATCCTCTGTGACCTCTTAGCAGGCATAACGGCTTCAGGAGAATTCAGAAGCTCAGTAACCTTGTTTGGCAATGTGAGAGAGTGCTCTGGGCACAGGTCCATACGGGCCTGGACCGCGGAGCTAGAACATGGTGCTGAGAGAGCCAACCCCAGCTTCAGATCCCCCATGGCCTCGCTCTCTCCTGGGGCCACAGACTATATAATCTCTAGCGTTGGCCAGCCGCGTCTCATGTGTGCCCTCGGTCCCAGAGGAGCCAGACAAACAGGCGCTAATGGAGCCTTGAGCCTGAAACCACTTCTGCAGGGACCACTGTCAGGGGCCTCCCTCACCCCCACCCTAGGGTCTTGTGATTCTACCTTCTTGTGGGTTAAATAAGGCTCGCTTGTATTGTGTGTATGGGGTGAGGAGGGACAGGGGGGAAGGAAACAGTTTCCACATGTCACAGCCCACTGAAAACCATCACTGGTACGGGAAGCAGGATTCTGTGTGGAGAAGGGTGCGGGACACTGATTTGGGGGCTGAGGCTGGGTTCGGTTTAGAGGTGGAATAGGCTGGCTTTGCTGCAGCTCGGCACACAGGTACGTGGCACACCTTCACCTTATACCCCTCACACCCAGGGAGACCGCTGCCAGGAGCACAGAAGCAGAAAGTATCTCTGGTCTGTGTTCCCATTGATCCGTGCCAAGAAAACTGCTGCTTTAACCTCATTTATCAGGGAATCCTGGAAAACAGGACTTTGTTTTCATTCCCAGGTGTCTTAACAGTGACCTCTCTCTGTAAGACCTGCCTGGTCAGCCTATATCTACTCACAGGGCACAGTGTGGAAAGCAGTGCGCCAGTTCTGTCATCACCTATCTCCTCCCAGCTGAAACATGATCCCAGGCTGGACAGAGACCAGCCTTTCCACTTGGGCCACGCAGGCCAACAGCAGGGAGAGGAGGGCAGAACCATGAGTGCCCATTGTAGATGGGAAGCTCCAGAACAGCAGCAGTCAGTTGTAGCCCTTGTATAGGTGCCCCAGTGAGGGGACATCTTCATTCCCAGCAGCATAGCCCTAGGAGGCCACGGCCATGGCAGCCTTACCTGCTGGCATTGACTACAAATCTCCAGATTAGGGAAATCACCTAGCATCTCCTGCTGGCTGTGCAACCGCCTCCTCACTGATAAGCCCATGTAGTTTGCCTCTGAGCACATCGGTCCTTAGAAAAGCAAAGCATAAAGGTTGTCACCCAGTAGTCCAGGCTGCTGCTCTCATACCCTCCAAGCTGAGCCTGGCAATTGTTGGTGTGTAGGGTTCTTTTCCAGCCTGCTGTGGTGACAGACCTCCCTCTGTAACGGTACCTGGATATGCATGATGCTAGAAGCCAGGTTGGGAGGGAGTGTTTTAGGACAGTACCACCTTTTATTTAGTTTTATCAATATGCGATTGTGCCCTATGAACATTGAGGCCCTTCACCAAACAGTTCTGCTGCTGGGAATTCACTTCCTCAAGTGGATTCTGCTCCTACAAGTGGGGGAAAGGTGGAAGGTGCCTTTGTCCTGGGCTCACCAAATCCACTAGGGAGGCTTCTGTGTGCCTGGGATACAACCAACCAAACCCGGTCCTTACTGCTGTTTTTCCTTTTTCCGGTTATTAACATCCCCACTGACGCACGGAATCTGGGAAACACGAGTCATCATTTCTGCTTCCTCTCCCCGTCCTCCTCCCGGTGGTCCTCAGGCCCTGCTAATGATTGTGTTCTCACCAAAGCGCTGCCGACTGACCCCTCACTTTCCATTCCATTTGTCACTGTCCTGGGTCAGGTCTTAACATCTCTTCTGAACTGTTTCAGTGGCTTCTAGTTGATCTTTCCTGTTCCGCTGGGAACCTATTACACACTTACTGCGTCCCTTTTGCCTAATAATATCTAAATATCAAAATTCCTTACCATCGCATTCAGGGCCCTTCACAATTTGGACCTAACTTTTCTGTCATTTGATAGCTCCGTTGTTCCTTGGCTGTCTCTCCAGCCTCACAACACCACTCCTGAGCTCTCCTGCACATGACACCTCCAGGCCTGCCTCCCTGCCCCTGCCCCAGCCCCAGCCCCATTCATCTGCCCATGCTGACCTGCTTATACCCCTTCCCTGTCTGGAAAACTCTGACTCAGGCTGTAAGACCCAGCTCAGTTTCTACCTCTGCCATGGCACTGTCCCTCTTTCCTCCCACTGGAAGGAATTAATACTTGGAATTAGTATTTGGTTCATACTTTCATCATACCACTTGCCCACTTGTACTGTATAACAGTTGGTTGTCTCAATGTCTTTCTTCCTCCCCTTCTCCCCTTCTCTTACACACATACACACACAAACACACACACACATAAATGTATGTATGTATATTGAACACGTTTTTATTGAGTGCATTGTGCTAGGTATAATAGTGAACCAAATCAACCTCATCCCTGCTTTATAGACTTACGGTTTAGCAAATATCGGATACCTCATTATGCTGTGAGGTCCTTAAGGATAAAGATGATCTGTCTGTCCTCCTGATGCCTATCACAATCCCTGGCACACAGTGCCCACTTGCTCCATGAATGGTCACTAAGTGATAGATACTGGAGTGGAGGATAGGGTGGGTGGATGTCTTATGGGTACGAGGTAAGTGGGAAGCCTGGAAAAGTCACATTCTGTCCTCCGTTTCTAAAGGGCGGCTTACTTTTTACATGTGGCTAGCCATCATCTAGGAACCATGTGGCAAAGTTTGAGAGTTGATCTAACTTTTTTTATCTAGATAACCCATAGAAGTTTGTTCCTTTTGAAGGGTGCACATGACCACTCTGGTCTGATCACCCATCCCGTGAACCAGCCCGTCCAGGTGGATGGTTTGGAACCCGGCTGCCCTACCTCATGCTGCGCCTTATTTCTTTCAGAGACCTGAAACTGGACAATGTACTGTTGGACCACGAGGGTCACTGTAAACTGGCAGACTTCGGAATGTGCAAGGAGGGGATCTGTAACGGAGTCACCACGGCAACTTTCTGTGGCACGCCTGACTATATTGCTCCAGAGGTCAGTGCAACTGTTTGAGCGGCTTCGGAAGTCTGAGCCCTGCAGTAATCCTGATCAGACATGCTACAGGCCGCTCATATGTGCTATATACAGCTTTGTGGGCGGCCTCGAAAGCTGACACCTCCAGACTCCTTTATGGCTCATTGGCTGAATGATGGCTAAAAATATTCTCAGTTCCTCTAAATAAGAATTTGAGTCTTTTTTTTTTTTTCCTGGAAACTGTGCAGTTGCTTTAGGCGTTAGCCTTGAATGAGGACAAAGTGTGCTCCACTCACAGCAATTCATTTTCTTCCTTGTCCCTACTCAGTTCTTTGATCCCAGCCCCATTTAGCAAAGGGAGAGAAAAGCTCTTGAATCTTTCCCATATGCGTGAGTGAACCCAAACTCCTCTTCCTCTTACATATATGTAGTTCTAATACCTTTCTGTTTTGGATCTGCACATGCCCTTACCTTGGCCTAAGCCAGCCATAAATGTTGGATTACCTGGATGAGAAGGCCTCTGAGGTGACCACAGGGAAAACAGGTCACTCTCTAGAGATGGAATAAAACATGTGCCAGCACAGGAAATTCCTTTTTTTTTTAACTTTGGTACTTCTTAATCCATCATCTTCCCTAGTCATGAAGGACACGTTTGTTAAGCAGACACACGAAGCGTGTCTGACATTGCCCTCTTTGCACAGATCCTCCAGGAAATGCTTTACGGACCTGCAGTGGATTGGTGGGCAATGGGCGTGTTGCTCTATGAGATGCTCTGCGGACACGCGCCCTTCGAGGCCGAGAATGAAGATGACCTCTTTGAGGCCATACTGAACGATGAAGTGGTCTACCCCACCTGGCTCCATGAAGATGCCACAGGGATCCTGAAATCTGTAAGTGTGGCTTACCCAGCCAGCTTTCCACCTACTGCAAACCAGCTTGCTATATGTGCTTCATGTGTATCGGATTTTGGGTTTTGTTTTGTTTTTTTTAAGTATCTCCCACCAGTAAGCTACCTGCTCTGAAATATGTGTTTTTTCATTCTGTAGAATCAAAGAACAAGAGTTCTCTCGGGCTGTTTTCCTCTCTTATGCAATAGTTATTTCTGAGCCAACTGCCATAGCAGTTGATAGCGTTGCTTGCCAAATATCAAGTATTTCTAGCACTTGTCATTTTAGTGTAGGTGAAGTGACGCCCCACTTTCAGTCAGGACACTCCAGAGTGTTGGGTCACCTGAGCGCCATTCCAGTGTGTTGCGCTATTCATTTTGTTTCTATCGGCAGCGTCCAAGGAGCAGGACGAAGCGACCTTTCCCTTAATGCTGGTTGTTGAGAAAGGTTTTCCAAACCTCTGGAGATCTCTTTTGCTTCCATGTTATCCTTATGCAAGCCAGGTTCCAGGCTCAGGATTCAGGTGCAGTGAGGTAATAATATATGTTGAAAAAGTCTTTTCTGCATGCATTTGAGGTACTATGCTAGAAGCTTAATTTTGCAGTGAGGAAGAAACATGGATTTGATGCCTTTGTTTTGAAAATAAGAAAGCATATGTAATTTGGGTCAGTTCTGTAACCACATTAGTTGGGTTCGGAAATCATGTATTATCACCTACTATGTGCACAGGGGAGTAAAGATGAATCCAAGGTCAGGTCTTGAAATAGCTGGTTCATTCTAAAAGGTATTAATGGTACTGAGAATTTCAGTAAGAGGCCTGTGGAACAGCTGCTTTTCCTCACGTGGGAACTCCAATCCTGATATAAAATTTAACATCTTAACGATTTTTAAATGTACGCTTCAGTGGTATTAAGTATATTCACAAGGTTGTACAACCATCACCACCATCCATTTCCAGAACTTTTTTCATCTTCCAAAACCAAAACTCCATACTCCTTAAACTCAAACTCCCCCCTCCCTTTCCCCTGGCAACCACCATTGTGCTTTGGTCTCTATGAATTTGACTATTCTAGGTAGCTCATGTAAGTGGAATCATACATTTGTCCTTTAGCAATTAAAAAAAACAAAACCCTGGGATCTGAATCCAGATTCTCCTCACTCCCAGTCCAGGGTTCTGAGCTAGACTATAGCTGGCCATTCCCCATTTTTCTTCTATTTCCCATTAATAAGTATCTTTTAACCTTACAGCCCCACATTTTTAGTACCCAAATTATCCTGATGTGATTCTTTCCTATTGTACCAGAAAAGTTAGCCACTGGAGGAAGCTACTAGGATGCTGTGTACTTTCTACCCATATAGCATGAATCTGTCACTTATTTAACTTTCCATAAAGTAAGATATGTTTATGATAATGTTATAATATTATTTAAAGATTGTGCATTTGAATAATGCCGTAATATCATAACTTATTATTCTCTTGACCTGAGATGAGTCTGTGACCCTGGAAGGAGAAACTGATATATTGGTAAATTAGAATCCATGTTCATTTCGATTTGGCAAATACTTGTCAGATGCCTTCCCTTTGCTTGCCCTGTGCTAAGTGTTAGGAATGCAAAGATGAAAAGACATGGCCTCTTGTGTTGTTGCTCACAGTCTTGTAGGAATGAAAGCAAGGGGCCTGGGACATACCAGTGTTTCAGGGGTGGTGATGGAAGAGGATTCAGTGAGAAGGTTAGGAAGGAATGACTTCAGGTTGTATAAACATCTAAATCTGCAGTGTGTCTACTAGTTTTACTTGTGGTGAAATAGGCCAGTGGTTCTCCACAATGTGATTTACCCAGAACTGATGGCTGCAGTAACTTTTGAGTAGAGCTAGCTAGGTAGGAACAAATGATCCTAGGCCACATAACTGAGGATTTGCAGAATGTATCTGTGCTGGGAGTTAGGTAAATGGAGACATTCTTAAGGACTCTGAACAAGCTTTCATTTTGTTGTTCAATTCCATATCAAGATAAGGTACACTGCTTTTTAAAAAATACAGACTTCAGGCTTTTTCCCAGGACCATCTATAATCCTGGGAACTTGGTGACTTCAAGAGTTTCTAATGTCAACTCCACTGGATGGTGTCTTACATAGTCTGAAAAACTGTCAGGAGGTCATGCTTACGAAATGTGGGATTGTAATCACTTGCCTTTGCCGTTAATTTCATAGAGCTTGGTGACTATTAGAAGGGCAAACACAGACTTGCAGATGTGACAGATCCTTAAAACATTTTGTCCACATCCCTGGTTTGTAGATGAAGCTGAGGCCTAGAGAAGTAAACCAGCGTCACATGGCAGACGAGAAAGAATACACATTAGTCTGAGAGTCTACTTCTGCCACTGCTTTCCATTCTTCACCTTCGGAAGGCCGTGATGAGAACTCCCGTAGTACCGACTGCAGACGAGGCAGTGCACATGAAAGCAGTTTCACAGTGGCCTGCACCATGCAGGAGTAAGTTACTAGCATTAAGTTAGGAGTAGTAATTTCACAACACACTGAGAGGTCTCCTCATCTTCATCCTGTCCTCGAACAAGCCACCGACATCAAGATTATTAGTGCTTCATTGCACATAAGAGATTATTCTAAAGAAAACTGTATTTCTGTTGTTCCAGGAGCTTTCTATCTAAGCCAGGTAGATATTGAATAGAAATAGCCAAGTAGATATTGATCCACCTATTCATTTAACAGACATATCAATGCATAGCTGCCATAGGTCTGCTGTGTTAAGGTGCTCTGCAAGGTGCTGTGGGGGTAGAGATGAGCAAGACAGACGTCATCCCTGCCTTCAGGGAATTCACAGTCCAGTTGGGGTGGGAAGACAGTTGTTTAAAAAAGAAATTGAATAACTACATGTATACTTACAATTTGATACGAAAAAAATAGGTGCTTTGAGAATAACAGGCAGACCAATCTAGGCCGTCAAGGTAGGCCATTGTGAGGAGATGACATATAAGCTAAGAACACAGGCTGCAGAGAAGTTAGGCTTACAAGTATGCAAAGACCTTGAGAAAGGAGAAGTCTATTTGAGTAACTTTGTGGCATGTGGCTGGCGTGTGACCAGCAGCAGTTTGGGGAGAAGGGGGATGAAGGACATGGGAGGTCCTATAAAGGAGTCTAACCTTTATCTGAAGTGCCAAGATAAGTCATCGAAGGATTTCAAGCAAGCATGAGGGACAGAATCCTTCTTCCATATTTGAAAGATCACTCGGGATATTGTATAAAGAGATATTGTGGATCAAACAGACTGAAATATTTGCAGATGAAATACGTGAGTTTTTTCCAAAATAGTTCAGGGTGGCAGAGAGGAACAGGTTAAACAAGACTGGGCATGTGTCAGTGATCGTCCAGGCTGGGTGATGGGTACATACTTACACAATGTCTTTTTAAAACTTACAATTATGGAAATTTTCCATCAACATATGAATTCATATGTCAGTTCATTTTGTATATAGTATATGAGTATGCATATGTATACATACATATATTCTGAACTGTGTAGATGTGAACTCAGCCTTCGTGAATGAAGCAAGATGGTTTAATAATATATAAATATACAAAGAAAAGAAATGATATAAGCCATGGATCCAGCTCCATCTTTTGATTCCCCATAAGCATCTCAAGGTCCTGGACTGGGAGTCTATATCATCCTGCTTATTTTAACGCTACAGTTAAAATGAATCACTGGTTTTAGCACACTTATTCTTTAACTCCATAAACAGTCTCCATACCTTCTCAAGAAGTGTCCCTCAACCCCTAAACTGAGTATCTAAGTGTACCGCAAAGAAGGATTTTTAACCAATAAATGGAAGGAACAAAGAAAGAGATAACCGTCCGTGGTGCACTCTGCCCCAAGCTGTTGCTCTTGCAACCCTGTGCAACTTTTTATTTTCTGTCGAGCTGGGTCTGCCTTTCCCACCATTGAGGCAAAAAGGGCCAAGATCTCCAAGCCAGCCCTTCACATCTGCTCTCATCACCGCTTTAGCGTGGCACTACTTAGCTTCCTGAGATTTCCTGATGGTCTTTTCTTTGGCACATGAGTCACGACTGTTCCTAGAATTAGTGTCTGCTGGGTATTTTACTTGGCCCCCTTTTTTGTGCCTTCAAAAGAAAAATGCTTTCTGAATTCCTTTTTGAATGGAAAGCATTATTCTTATTCCATATCTGTAGAAACTAGATACCTATTTATAGTAACATACCATAGAGTTATAGATGTTAAACCCCGCAGGGCTTTGTATGGTATAATAATGTCGGTGAGTCCTCTGAATTGGGGATGAGGGCGTGTCCTTGTCCAGCATGCCACAGAGAGGGAGTGCTTGAACAGGATGGGCACCAACTTACCCGACATGACTCCTAACCCAATATTACTTTCGTACTCTGGCCCTTCCCATTGTCACCTTTACTACCAAGATTGAGGACTTTTGAGTTCTTTGAGTATGAATGTCCAAATATTTAATAGAGACATGGATAGAGGGCAGGCACTTGCTTGTGAGAACACTCCCCATGGAACCCAGAATCTGTGGGAGGAGGAAAAGTTGGAGCACACGTACCATTTTTAGCCCAGGACTTCTACTTGAAAAAAATTCCCAAATCATTAACCAGTGATCCTTACAACTAAAAATAACCATAGTATGTGCTCAAAAACATAAATGGGAAGATGTTTTTTCTTGCTTGCCCTTTGTCTGTCATTTGTCATCTTCCCTTAAAGTGTATATGTTAAATGCTCACATGTGCATGTTCTGAAAGCAAACAGTCCCACCCCCTCACTCTCAGAGAATAGATTATAAAAGCTCACAACACCCACAAAAGTTAACACAGAAAAGATTTATGAAGATAAACACACACCGTGTAAAGGACAGATAGGCTTTCCAGATTGCTGACCTTAAAGATGATTTTTTTCATGGTTTTTTACTTGATTTTGGAATAAGTACATGTTTTCTATCGGCTACCAAGTTTCCTAAACTGGCACTAAATCATCCCAAAGTACTAATAATTGTGATGGAAGAAAATATATAGTTCTCTTAGAGCTTCTGTGGTTGCACTGAGTTTTACCCACTTCTAGCTCCAGAAAGACTTATGAAACTGCTCATGAGTCCACAGAGCTTAGGACGGTGATGGCCTCTCTGAGGTGAGTTTTCCTTTGTGCTGAATCATCTTCTATGAGAGTTCACGAGACTTAGTGCTGACTCAGGTGAAGGCAACACCCTTTCCTGTGAGCTCACACAGGTGGCCAAGTTAAATAAGTGGTGAAAGGAGTTTGGTGCATTCTCCTGAGTCAACTTTGTCAGTTCGGGAGGCATTGTAAACTTAGCATCAGAAGGAGATTATAGAGTGCTTTTGTTCCTAAGCTTTATAGAAATTAAACTGTGGTGTGTGTGTGTGTGTGTGTGTGTGTGTGTGTGTGTGTGTACACGCACTGCACGGGTTTATCTGTCATGACACCTATCAGATTTCATCATCTGTGTGCATTGTCTGCAGGAGTCCTGTTTGCCTCTGTGCACAAAGGGGGAAACCACAATTAATTCTGGGATCCTCTTTTAGCTGTATGTCCCACATCTATCACCAGGCAGGTGATTAGAGCAGTATTAAGTTTGATCCTATTTCCTACTCCCCCCCGGTAGAGGTTGGAATGCTCAAGAGAGCAGCCAAGAAGGTAGGCCAGGAGGAGGTTGAGGAAGTAGAGGAAAAGCTGGGAATGGAGTAATGCAGAGGATCCAACTCCAGATCATTAGAGCTGATTTTTTCAAACACTGTCATGGGGAGAATCCAAAAGAAAGTCACTGTAAGATCCTTTAGCAAGAGGGATGGTTTGGTTTGGACTTCCAGTCAAGATGGCGGAGTAGGTAAATGCTGTGCTTGCCTTCTCCCATAACCACATCAAAGTTACAACCAAATTATAGAGCAACCATCACTGAAAATGACCTGAAGTCTAACTGAACAGAATTCCTATAACTAAAGATATAAAGAAGAGGCCACAGTGAGACTGGTGGGAGGGGCAGAACAGGCAAGTCCCACATCTCTGATATGGCAATTAGGATCAGGGGGTCTATCTCAGCTGTGAAGGTACCCCAAGGAGCAAGGGGACCCAGCTCTACACTGGGCTCCCCTGCCCAGGGCACCAGTGCCAGGAAGAGGAGTCCCCATAACATCTGGCTGGGAAAACCAGTGGGGATTGCATCTGAGTGAGACAGAGGGCTGCTAGAGTCCCAGGTGTCCCTCTTGAGGGGCCCCATGCATGGACTCCAGAGCTGGGACAGCATATTGAAAAGGGCCAAGGACATATGGGGAGGAACTGAATTGTCTGGCTGCTGGAGGGGCAGGGGTCAGGGCATTTCTCTCCAGGGATGGCAGGTGCCATTGTTCCTTGGTTGAGCCCTCCTCTACTCACCAGTGTTGGTGGGCACCAAATCTCTGCTCTCCATTAACCTGGCTAACACCTTTCATTCAGCCGTTTCCCTGAGACCCCACCCACATGCCTGACCAGAGCCACTTCCCCAGGCTTTTCCAGAAAAGCAGTCAGCCTCGCACTTTGAGAGATTTTAGAAAAGGTTCACAAACCCCAAATGAGCCTCGGCATGCCCTGTCCCTCTTTCTTAAAAAATAATAGAAAAGATCAATGAAACTAAGAGCTGGTTTTTTGAAGAAATAAACGATATTGATAAACTTTTAGCCAGACTCATGATAAAAAAGAGAGGGCTCAAATAAATAAAATCAGAAATGAAAGGGAAGAAGTGAATACTATGAACAATTATATCCCAACAAATTGGACAACCTGGAAGAAATGGATAAATTCCTAGAAACATACAATTTTCCAAGACTGAATCAAGAACAGAAAATCTGAACAGACCAATAACTACTAATGAAATTGCAATCAAAAAAACTTTCAACAAGCAAAAGTCCTGGACCAGATGGCTTCACAAGTGAATTTTACCAAACATTCAAAGAAGATTTAACATCTATTCTTCTCAAACTAGTCCAAAAAATTCAAGAAAACGTAAGGTTTTCAAGCACATTCTGTGAAGCCACCATTACTCTGATTCCATCACCAGACAAAGACACTACAAAAAATGAGAATTATAGGTCAATATCCCTGATGAACATAGATGCAAAAGTCCTCAACAAAATATTAGCCAACCAGATTCAGCAATACATTAAAAAAATCATACACCATGATTAAGTGGGATTTATTCCTGGGATGCAACTTTTGCTCGATATCCACAAATCAATTAACATACACCACATAAACAAAATGAAGAATGAAAATCATGTGATCATATCAATAAATGAAGAAAAAATTATTTTAGAAAATCCACATCCATTTATGATAAAAACTCTCAGCAAAATGGGAATAGAGGGAACATACCTCAACACAATAAAGGTCATAAACGACAGACCCACAGCTAACATCATACCCAACAGTGAAAAGCTGCGTTTTTTTTTTTTTAATATCAGGAACAAGACAAGGATATCCACTTTCAATGCTTTTATTCAACATAGTTTTGGAAGTCCTAGCCACAGCAATCAGACAAAAAAATAAAAGGCATTGAATTGGAAAGGAAGAAGTAAAACTATCATTATTTGCAGATGACATGATACTATATACAGAAAACCCTAAAGGTTTCACCAAAAAACTATTAGAACTAATAAATGAATTCAATAAAGTAGCAGGATACAAAATTAATATTCAGAAATCAATTACATTTTTACACACCAGTAACGATCAGAAAGAAATTAAAACAATCCCATTTACAATTGTATCAAAAATAAAATACTTAGGAATTAATTCAACCAAGAAGGTGAAAGACTAGAATGCAGAAAACTATAAGACATTGAAGAAAGAAATTAAAGATACAAATAAATGAAAGCATATACTGTGTTCATGGATAAGAAGAATTAACATCACTAAAATGTCCATACTACCCAAAGCAATCTATAGATTCAGTGCAATCCCTATCAAAACACCAATGGCATTTTTTTCAGAACTAGAACAAATAAACCTAAAATTTACATGGAACCACAAAAGACCCTGAACAAAGCAATCTTAAGAAAGAAGAACAAAGTTGGAGTTATCACACTGCCTGATATCAAACTATACTACAAGACTATAGTAATCAAAACAGCATGGTACTGGCATAAAAACAGACACATTGATCAATGGAACAGAATAGAGAGCCCAGAAAAAAACCCACACCTACATAGACAATATGACAAAGGAGGCAAGAATATACAATGGGATAAAGAAAGTCTATTCAATAAGTGGTGTTGGGAAAACTGGACAGATACATGCAAAAAAAATGAAACTAGAACACTTTCTTACACCATATACAAGAGTAAACTCAAAGTGGATTAGACCTGAAACTACTCGTATAAAATTCCTAGAAGAAAACATAGGCAGTAAACTCTTTGACATCACTCTTAGCAGTATTTTTTGGATATGTCTCCCTGGACAAGAAAAACAATTTAAAATAAATAAATGGTACTACATCAAACTAAAAAGTTTTTGCACAGCGAAGGAAACCATCAACAAAACGAAAAGACATCCTACTGAACAGGAGAAGATATTTGCCAATGATACAACCGATAAGGGGTTAACATCCAAAATATATAAAGAACTCATACAACACCAAAAAAACTAACAATCTGATTTAACAATGAGCTGAGGAACTGAATAGACATTTCTCCCAATAGGACATCCAGATGGCCAATGACATATGAAAAGATGCTCAACATCAATAATCATCAGAGAAATACAAATTAAAACCACGATGAGATATCACTTCACCTGTCAGAATGGCTATCATTAATAAATCAATAAGTAAGTGTTGGCGAGGATGTGGAGAAAAGGGAACCCTCGTGCAGTGTTGGTGGGACTACAAATCGGTGCAGCCACTATGGAAAACAGCATGGAGGTTCCTCAAAAAATTAAAAATAGAACTACCATATGACCCAGCAATTCCACTTCTGGGTGTTTATCCGAAGAAATTCAAAACACCAATTTGAAAAGATATATGCACCCCTATGTTCTTTGCAGCGTTATTTACAATAGCCAAGATACGGAAGCAACACAAGTGTCCATCGATAGTCGAATGCATAAAGAAGATGTGGTACATATATACAGTGAAATAGTAGCATAAAATTGAATGAAATCTTGCCTTTTGTGACCTATATATGCATGGACCTAGAGAATATTATGCTAAGTGAAATGTCTATGAAAGACAAGTACCATATGATTTCACCTATATGTGGAATCTAAAGAACAAAAAAATGAACAAAACAAAGACTCTAGATACAGAGAACAAATTGATGGTTGCCAGATGGAAGGTGGATCAGAGGGCTTGGTGAAAAAGAGATTAAGAAGTACAAACAGTACAAACAGTCACGGGGATGTAAAGTACAGCATGGAGAACATAGTCAGTAATACGGTAATCACCATATGGGGCCAGGTGGGTGCTGGACTTATTGAAGGGATGACTTCCTAAGGTATATAAATGTCTAACCACTATGCTGTACACCTGAAACTAATAATGTATGGCAACTGTAATTGAAAATTTTTAAAAAATAAATAAAAACTGTACCATTCTTTTCCCACTCCTAAAGCCACCCCCTGCCCAAACCAGTCTGGACTTGGATCCCGTATGTAGTGAGAACGGCAGTGTAATCTATTCCAACTCTCCTTCTCTTGGCTCCTTCAATATTCCCTAGCAACACCTTTCCGTATAACCTGTTCTTGGGAAGATTACAGTTTGTTTCTTCAGAGCTATTAAAAAAATATATTATGTATTTTCATCCTCCTGCCACTCCCAAGCCCTGTCCCACCCCCAAGTGGGCTGTAGTCAGCCTCATCTTAGGTTTAAATATCTGTCTCTGCCTTCTCCTATGGAAAAGTGACTTGTCAATGCCATGTCAAAGCCCTGATGCTGCCTCATCAGGTAACTCACATATCCACCCTGTCCCTCTTACCACTACTCTGAGCTGGATGGTGCTGCTGGCACAGGTCATTCTGGGTCTATGCCTCATCACCACAGCTGGCATAAAGGGGTGTGAAAGGAGAAGGCTGGTGAGTGGCCTTCTTAACTAGGTCAGATTATCTGTGACAGTGGCAAAAGACAGACACAGGTGGCTGCAACATGCACACACAAGCATGCATCGTGTCAGCCCCATGTGGTACGCCCATGTTGAGGTTGGCCATCACGACCATAAACCATGCTGTATTCTGTGTCCCATGCCCTGTCTCTGCTCTCCTTCCCCAGGACTCCCTGTAGAGCCATACAATGCCTTCTTCCCATTTCAGAGCATCTCTCTGGAATATTGATGGGAATGTCCTTTGGCACAGTTTCCTTTCCTCCCGCTCGCCAGCATCAACTGCTAACTCTCTCTGCTCTTTCATCTGAAACTGAATGAAAGGAGAAGGTCATTTTGTTGGCCCAACAGCCGAATCCAACTATTAGGTAGAAAATACAGTGTGTTCTCCCTGTTGGAAGAAAATCTTATTAGACTAATTGCTCTATTTATATAACTAGTCCTCTTTCTCTGAAATCAGACAGATTATGAAAAAGGAAAAAAATCCTTTTAGCAATTGCCTACATTTTAATGAGTTTCAAAGTACATTTGGATCCTGTATCTCAAGACACATTATTATACAAGGTTAGTTTAAACTCTATGTTGTGGAACATCCAACAACTCAAAACCAAAGCCTGTGTAACAGAACCCACAAAACATGAGCGTGCTGTACCCGGCACTAGATTTATTGTGCAAAGAAAGTTCTCCATTGCACCCTTCGTCCTGCATTCAGTATCTCTCTTCTATTGTTAAAGCAGATACAACTGCACATTAAAACCTAAGTATTATTTGTCTTATTTTAAGACTATCTTTAGAAATCTCTGCTATCAGAAAAATTGTTTTCCAGAGACCATCACTTCCACCCCACTCTTGGATCTTGGGACTCTGAAAGCAGGAGCAGACCTTGTTCTATCTTTCCTGGCTGCAAAGTGGAGGAGCAAGGAGAGCCAGAGCCAAGGCTTCCAGTCCATGCTCCTGCCTTTAGGTAGAACAGGATGGTTCTACAAGTGGTTTAACAAGATGTTTACTGACAAGAAGAGGGCTTCTTTAGTGACGGGCGTTGTACATTGATTAGCTCGTTTACTGGTCATAGCAACCTTACGAAGTACAGAAAAGGTCTCCATTTTATAGTTGGGGAATCCGAGGCCCAGAGAAGTTAAGAAATTTGTACAAGGTCACACAACTCATCAGCCGTAGAACCTGGTATACAAACAGGTAGTGAGACTGCAGAGCCTAACCAGTCAACCTCTGTGCTCCGTATCAAAGGAGCTCTTATATTTTTTACATGTATTTTCCTGCTTTGCAGGAGGT
This sequence comes from Rhinolophus ferrumequinum, assembly GCF_004115265.2. Lineage (NCBI taxonomy): Eukaryota > Metazoa > Chordata > Mammalia > Chiroptera > Rhinolophidae > Rhinolophus > Rhinolophus ferrumequinum. Next base: position 33,586,686 of record NC_046289.1, on the reverse strand, counting down.
TTCTCAGGACATTCTTATATAAACCTGGCCTAAATCTCTTACATTTCACTAGAACTTCCTTCAGGAGGACGCATGGCTGACTTCTTTCTGCTGTGGTCATACCTTCTCCAAAGCCTTAAAAGAATTGTTAAGCTCCTCATACTCAGGGCTGGTGTGCCTCTGATTCCTTCGGTATCCTCTAGTTAAATTCCACTTTGACGAGGGCCACAGAAGGAAGGAGAATGCAAAACGAGTCTGTACATTTTTAATCCCTCTCCTTCCCCTGCTTTCCAGTCAGCTTGAGACTTACATTTGGGCTGGAATCGGGTTTTCCACCCTAGCCTCCTCACTCTTTGTAGCTTATAAAGTGCTTTTATTGACCCTAGAAAACATTCTGCCTCCTTTAGTAAATGTGTCCAGAATCTTTCATGAAGTAACTTGATTTTCTTCCCTGGCTGACTTTCTCGTTTGGACTGCAATCAGGAAGAAGGTCAGTTGAGGTGAGGCAAATTTTAAGAGTGACCTTAAACGTGGACAAATGATTGCTCAAACAACACTGTTGTTAACTTGTTTGCATGTGGGTTCCATTAGGGACATAAGCAAATAGAGGAAGTTTTCTGCAAAGGGATTATGCCGTTACTCTTTACAGCAGCAGGAGCACCATGTGTCGGGAGAGGCCTGTGCCTGGCCTGAGGCAGCAGCCCCTCCTGCCCCGAGCCTTACACCCCTCCACCAGTTCAGGCCCCTCCATGAAAGAGTTCAGGCCTGGGACTAATGTGAAATGTTCCCTGAACTCCTCATCCCTGCATCTTTGGAGGTGGATAGTCCTAGCAGGACTATCCATCCTCCTCAGAATGGTCTCTGTCCTGGTTTCTGTTTCGTGGTATTCATTCTCCTCTGGCTTCTTCATGAGCCCCTTCTGCTGCCACCCTGGATATATCTCTCACTCAGGAGCCATGCAGAGTCAGTGAGTGAAGCCAGCCAGGTGTGAGGCAATAGAGGGTGGTGGGGCCTGTGGCTGACCAGGGCTCATATGCCCCATCTAAACAGGGAGCCACTGCTCAACTCCAGGCCTTTTTTTTTTTTTTTTCCCAAGAAGAAATGCAGGTCTAATGTTGCAAAATATCCCATTTTCCAAGAGAAATTGGAAAACTTGACTTTTATGTGATGACACATTTCCTAGTTTTTAAATGTTTGGCAAGTAGTTAAAATTTTTAAAACACACTATATAGGCCAAATAAAATGTCTGAGGCCTGGGGCTGGTCTCAGTTTTATACTCTCTCTCCCTCTCCACAATCTTGCCTGCCCTCCCACTTGTAGCTCTTGCTCTTTTACCAAATGGTGATGTCTCAGAGATAGATCTCTAACCCGGGCCTGCACCCCAGATTTACAGGACTGGTAGTCTCCATGTGGATACCTGTGCACGTCACGTGAAAGGCTGAGCTCGTCAACCTCCCAGATCTGCAAAAGTCTCAAGAAATGTTAGTGTTTTTGTTTCATTCCCCTGACAAAAATACTATGACCGCTGCTACTACTTCTGTTAATACTAATATGAATACTCCCCACAGTAATCTGTTACGCCTCTTTTGTGACCGATTTCCATTACCCAACACCACGGCTCTGTCAGCCAGCCAGCGCGGACGGACGGCCCCTGTGACCCTGGACTCCATCCTTATCCCTTCACCCAGCTCCCGGCTGTGTGGCTTGTGTTGGGTCTTCTTCCACAAGCCCTACAGGACTTGCTCCCAAGTTTTCCTTCCCACTAACCAGGAACTCTTCCAATTTCTGAACATGGCTTGTCTTTTCAGCTTCTCTCTCAGCCTCCATATTGTTCACCCACCACTGATCTCGGACCTCTCCGTTCGGGATTTATTCATCACACTACAAGAGTCATCTCCTAAATCTCAGGGCAGCCCTCGTCTCTCACCTCTTCATACACTTTTGATGGATCCTACTGACTGGCCCCCCAGTTCCTCAACCATCCCTGCCTGCCAGCTGCCCCATGCTACATGCTCCTCCACCAACATCCCAGGCGCTTACCTGTATCTGTGCCTTTGTGCATCTGTTAGACATGACTGTCTTCCTCCTTCATGCCTTTGTTCATTCTATTCACCTGCCTCATCTCTTGTCCAATGCCATCTCTTCCATGAGGTCATTGCTTTCTCACCACCAGCCCCCAATGCTCTTTGCCCAGTCCCTCTTTGAAGTTCCCACACAACTTTGCTATGTCTCGTCTCATTTCGTCCAGCTGTGTGTTACAGATGAAGTTTGCTTGCCTCTTCCCCCTTCTCTTGATCAGCTCCTCCATGGGGACACGCTGTTCTTGGCATCTGTCTCTACACAAGGCCTAGTGCACTGCCTTGCATACAGCAGACACCGGTAAACCTTTGTAAATTGAACTGAATTAAACTTTAAGTGGAGGAGGGCTGTATCTAAAGGGCTCACAGTATTAAAAGTCAAAACAAAAAGTGTTTTGTTACTCAAAAGGCTTTCTCAGAACCCTAAGAGAAAGTATCAATCTAATGAAAGGGTTACTCTGCATTTTCAGGGATGCAGTTCTTAGAGGAGGATCAGCCATGGTTTGGTCTACTTTTCCTCAGGCAATGCCTTTCCACAGTGCCTATTGGAAGCTTGGCTTCAGTGCCAGGGCAGGGAAGAATGGGCAAAGTCTCTCGGACACCAGCACTTCTGCCACCCTGGCACTAAGAGGCATGCACTGTTTCTCTTGCCCAGAAGAACAAATTGTACCCACATAGTCACAAGCTATCCTCTGCTAGCATCATTGGCAGGCCTGAGAATTTCCCACAAGCCACCTGGGTCTATTCTGCCATCCTTGTATCCTGAGTTTTTTGCAGCAGTTTTTTTTTTTTTTTAATTGGCTCTTAGAATAGACACAGCTGTGCCATCAGGGATTGCATCCCATTGACTTTCCTAAGGAGAGAATCTACTCATTTCTTTTGTGTATGTATTTCCCCTTCCTTTCTGAGTTGCACAGGCTTATCCATGGAGAGTCCAGGAAGCATGAACTCCTAGCTCTTACAAGACTGAGTTATTTATGAGATATGTATTTCCTAAATCTACGTTGACCTCTGTATGTGCCTGGAGTGATAACTGCTCTGATTGGACCTGTGGAGCTCTGAAAGCTCCTTTTACTTTCAGGTTCCACTTCCAATCCAGCACCTCTTTTGGCCTTACGTTCCTTGTCACTAGGAAAGAGAAGCCATTAAACCCCATCAGTGTCTTCATTTTTTGTTGTCTCCCCTTTGAAGCTTTCTTAGCATTTTATGAGGTCCCTCCTGTCAGATTTGCTTAGAGACTTGTGCAGCCTCCTCCTTCCCTATGATAATTTTGATCTGAAGTAACACGGGAGGCTTTGTAGCTTTGCACACCTGCCATGCTGGGATGGCCACCTCTAACACTACCGTTTTATGTCTGCACCTTCCACAAGATTCCGTCTTTATTTACTCTGGACATTCCACTCCAAAGCCATTTCTATGAACACAGCATCACCTTTATCGTTTGTGTCATAAATCAAACTTGGAAAGGGGTGCTCAGATGCTGTCATAAGTCGTCATAAATTTGTTTAAAGATAACTTGATTTAAATATAAAAACAAAAACAAAACTGATTATCCAAGGCAATTTTTCTTTGAAAAAATTGGAAATTAAATTAGCTTAAGTGTCTTTGAAATCGAAAATCACATTCTGGCCATGAAAAGTGAATTATCCCGTACTAGTCCTTGGTCAGGACGTGATCAGAACACCTTTATTGGCCGTTTTGTGAAAGTAGATTTAGCCCAAAACATCTTGATAAGAGCTCAGCCCCAAGGAACTTTCCCAATTGATATAAATACAGAAGATTTACATACACACATTGCTTGAATGTATGGCAATGCTTGTTTAAGTTTTTGGCCTATGTAGCAAGATTCTCAGCCATTAAACACTTCAAAATGGAAGGGCAGGGGAAAAGGGGGCATCCTGAAGAAAAAAACTTTTCACTTACAACTGTGATGGCTTTGTTGCATACAGAAAAGTGGCCGACTTTGTTTATCCTAGAGCCAGAACACAGAACTTTAAGTTTTTCATCCTCGCGGCTTCTTCACATAGATCTTCAAAATAATGACTCTCACTCTTCTCTCTGTGGTTTTGTCAGAGAGCAGCAATCCTGGCCAGCTAGTCAGGTCTCTCAGAAAAATGGCACAGCTGTTCCCAAAAGTAGCCCCATTCATAAGATGTGGGCTGTCTACAACGGCAGAGTTGGAGAAAAGCACACTATTTTATAGAGTTTCTTTTCTTCAAGGAGGAAAGAAAAATACATGGTATTTACAGAAAAGAAAACTGGACCCTTCAGCTTTATTTCAGTGGCCACGTCTGAAATGGAAGTGGTGCAGGCCATAAATACACACGAGTAATTGCGCCTTTAAGGGATGATTCACGTTGGCTGTGCTGCCCGTGATGGAAAATTCAGCGAGTTAAGCAAGATCAGCCAGAAAGCCTCACACGGGCTCCTCTACCCGAGCTGTTGCCAATCATCTTGTGACATGCTTGTTATATATGGTTGAATGACTGCCTCTCTTTCTCCCCCTCTGTCTCAGTTCATGACCAAGAACCCCACCATGCGCTTGGGCAGCCTGACTCAGGGCGGTGAGCATGCCATCTTGAGACATCCTTTCTTTAAGGAAATAGACTGGGCGCAGCTGAACCATCGCCAACTAGAACCACCTTTCAGACCCAGAATCGTAAGTGTCCAAGACCGTCACACTTGTAGAGTTTCCTTTTTCTTAAAATGTCACAGTGTTCTATCAAAGTCCATTGAGTAACTGGATGATTCCCGATGGAATAACCAAACCAGGAATTCAGCCTGACAGTTGGCAGAGCAACCTCACCCGGAGGAGGCTGGGCTCCTTGCTTCTGAGGCAACACCTTTCCATGTGCCCAGGTCTAGGAAGCCTGAAACTTTATAGGTTTCTCCAAAGCAGTTTGGCTAACTGAGAACTTTGTCATTCCTAAGCTAGTTTCCTTATGCTCCTTGTCAGGGCACCTGTCCCAAGACCCCAAGGAAGTACAAGGGGTGTGAAACGCTACTCACTTCAGTAAGTCTGGCTCCTTGGCGTGGAGAGCCTGGGACTGTAACAGCTACTCCAGCACAGAACAGGCCATGTCCCTTTTGACTGAAGAAATACTGGGAGCACCAGGGTTGCCTCCCCAAGCTAGACAGCTGAGTGGGGTGGCCTTCCTGAGGGTGGTTCAGCTCTTAGTCTGAGAGGTAAGCTCTTTCTTATCTGTAGGTCTAGAGATCCACCATGGGAAGGTAGAGACGCTGGGCTAGCAGATCAAGAGTTAGGGGGACAAGGGGTGCTCCAAAGGCAGAGAGAGAGTGTCATTGACTCAGGTGAGAGACGTGAGAGGTCTAACAGTAGTATAATAGAAATGATCTTTTCAGCAGTAGTTTATAAAGATGTCAGTACCAACAGTTCCAAACACACAACTAGCTTAATATGTAAGAGCCTGCTAGGTTGGAAACCAGGCACCCAGAGATGAAGCCACTGCCTTTAGTGGGTATCCCCTCGCCAGCTCCTTTGGGCTAACAGAAGGCTTTGCCATCTGGGCACAAGGAATCTGACCAGTGAGTGAAATGAGAGGCAGCTGTCCCCTAAACTCAGCATTTCAAGAAATCTTTCAAGAGAAAACAGCTTCAATCACATAGACCTGTGTACAAACAATAGGTGGGCAAGTGTGAATGTATTCAACCTCTGTTGACAAATACAAGCTTGTGTGCCACTCAATAAGGCCTGCTGAGAAGTAGCACCGTGGTAAAATGCAGAGTAAAAGGTGAGTGAGCTGGCTGGTTCAGGTGATCAAATTAATTCCTTAGCCTCCCAGCCTAAGGCTGGCCTTGTTCAGCAAGATTTTCCTGGGGTTAGTAAATTGGTGGTTACCAAATGCCATAATAATACACACTGCAGTAGAATTACTGTAAAATGCTGTTTAAACATAATTGTTATAACTGTAAATAATGCTGCTGCATGAGTAGCAGAGAAGTTCTCTGAACTCGTTGGAATGAACTAAGTCCCATGGAAGATGAATAAGTCTCAGGTGCATAAAATCTGACCCTTGATTCCTTTTTGACAGAAATCCCGAGAAGATGTCAGCAATTTTGACCCTGATTTCATAAAAGAAGAGCCAGTTTTAACTCCAATTGATGAGGGACATCTTCCTATGATTAACCAGGATGAGTTTAGAAACTTTTCCTTTGTATCTCCAGAATTGCAACCTTAGCCTTATGGGGAACAAGACAGTATGAAAATCACAAGGGACGACAGATTTTCCAGGAATTTCCTTTGTGGGAAACTCCCCAGCATCAGCCTTAGAACAAGAATGTTACCGTCAAGCAGCAGGTGGAGAACTCTGAAGGACAGAACTTCAAGAGATCAACTATTTCAAGTCCTGAGGGAGCCATGACACTGGAAGTAGTCGATGCTGACATGAGATTTCATGAAGAAATATGCTGTTCAACCTTTGAGTTTCCGTGGCTATTTTGAGCTTGGGATATTAACAGGAGCCAAAACAAGAGAAGGTATGAAGAATAAACTAGATCCTAGACATTCTGAGCCAAACAGGCTTTCTACTTCAAGGGTCAAATCAAGACTTTGTATGGACCTCTCTTTAAGCCAATGAGCCCCTGATACTGGCAGTCTGCAAGAAGTCTCTAAATGTTAGTGAAGAATCTAAAGATAAGGAAATGGACCGCTTTCCAAATAGAATGATTTACTCTGAAGAAACAAAAAATGGTATGCAAAAAATTCATAACTTAAAGCCCAATCTTGAAAACAGATATGGGGCACCAAGACAACATTCCAGCTTATTCTCTTATCCTTACCTTAATAGATATTTATTGAATGCCTTGTAAGACGGTGCCACAGTACCCGGTAGTATAAATAGATTTGCATTCACCAAGCTTTCATTCTACAGTCCATTAATTTACCTGAATGGTGTTTGCATTCTGTGAAATGCCTCTCCACGTTGCATATGTCATACTTCTTTGTCTGCACTTAACTCTTTTTTCACAGAAGGCTCACTGCCCCAACAGCAACTGTCCACACAATCAGGTGAGCTAGAGGTGCTTGCTGCCTGCTGTCTCTTGGAATCCTATCCTGGGGCAATGTGTCAGTATTGCCCTGGACTCCTCCGTGAAGAATCGCACGCCACTCACGTCAATGACTGGACTTATGGCTTATACAGTAGCAGTTTATTTAAATTATATTTTAAGAGATGAAGATGTGTGTTTGGTATGCATTTTAATAATTAGAAATCGCTCTTGTACACGGGACATTTATCAAAGAAGGACCTTATAATTATGTACCCATAGATGCAGTTGGACAATTTTATCTGGCTGGAAATAAATGCATTTTGTAGCAAAAGGAAATTTTTTTGTCTGGAAGGATTTGTCCCATCCCCTTTGCAGAGTAGATACCCTATTCAAATAATATCTTTGAGTAGAATGGATAGAACTCTTGAGAGGAAAGTTTGGCATAACCGTCTGTATATCCCTTAAATGAGAATGGCCTCTCCTACTGACCAAAACTTCCGTTCTGAATCAGGGTAAGGACTGGTAATCATTGCTACAGCAGACTGACGCTCAAACTTTCAGTGGCTAGACAGTATGTTCATTCCTCATTCACATAAAGTATAGTGCAAGTTCAGTGGCCCTCTTCCATCTTGTAGATATGCCACCAGGGAAACGTAGCTTCCAAGGTTGCCACAGCAAAGAAAAGAGATGGAGGAGGTGCTCACTGCATAACTACTTCTCTGAGGAGGGACACACATCAACTCACTCACATTTGATTGGCCAGAACATGACCTCCCTCTAACTACAAAAGGGATGGGGAATTACAGAGCAGCAGGGGTGTCTGGCTAGTAGTAACAGTCTCTGCTGGTGGTTCCTTTTTGCATTCCAAGGGGAAAAAGACTTGAATGACTGACTAGAGTACCTAGGAGCCCCCCTCCTACATTTATTTAGCACTTAGCCTTTCATAGGCGCTCTCACTTACGTAATTTTACTAGATCTTCATAATATCCCTAGGAGGTAAGACAGGTAATTCTACCACTATTTCCAGCGGGGAATACCATGGCACATTTTACAAATGAGAAGAAAAGAGAGGCTCAGAAAAGTTGTTATTGGTTGCCGCAAGGTTGCAGACTTGGTAAGGCGTGAATCCAGTCTGAAGTTCTAATCCAACAAACTTCTATAGAAAGGGAGGGATCATTCTGACTGTAGATCTTTTTGGCCTTCATAGCTAATTGCAGTTCAGGGTCTTCTGCTCTGTGAGGCTGATTACCGTGTTTCCCCGAAAATAAGACCTGGCTGGACCATCAGCTCTAATGTGTCTTTTGAAGCAAAATTTAATATATGACCCGGTCTTATTTTAATATAAGACCGAGTTTTATATAATAGAATAATGAGACCAGATCTTATATTAATTTTTGCTCCAAAAGATGCATTAGAGCTGATGGTTCAGCTAGGTTTTATTTTCGGGGAAACATGGTAGCTATTTGATATGGTTTATCCCACACTGGTAAAGACCCATGAAGAAAAAAGCATGCCTCCTGTGTTTGCTTACAAAATCCATTATCACAGCCCTGCAAAGGATCCACATTGTTCTTTGATGGGTCTGTGTAATCCCTCTTCACAATCTAGTCTCAAGCCTGCTACCTGGGCCCCCCAGTTTGGGTTAAGTCCATTCTTTTAGGAAATTCCAGACTTATCAGATTATTGACAGCCAATGATTTTGCTCTGATAGGATTTCCAGTGCTTCTTTCTGGTTCCTCTTTTACACGTGAGGAGATGGGGAGGTACAGGATTTTTACCAAAACTCAGAGTCTCTAACTCTATGGTTAGAGCGCAGCTTCACATTTTTCATCAATTGTGCTAAACCTTGCATCCCTTCTGAGGATCACAAGGGCAGCCTCCCGCCTGCACTTTCTGGGGCAGACTGGCCAAAGGCCATTCAATCAGCAGGTGCTGAGTGTGCTGCTGGGACTGCAGGGTGCCCTGAGCTTAGCTAGCAGCATGAGGTCAAGACGAGGTCACACTGATCCCCCACTTCTGCAGGACCACCTTTGCCTCTAGGATAAGGATATTTATAGATCCTCAGGCCTTATCACTCTGCTGTCCTCCATCCTCTCCCCCACCCACACCCCCCGTACCCCCCCACCCGGTGGCCCCAGCTAGTCCTTATCCCCACAGCCATTCATTCCTACCCTCCCACGTTATTCCATGCTGAACTCAACATCCGGCTTTAAGTATTTGAAAGGAGAATAACTACAAAGCATTTGCTTTGAAATGTTGATCAGCTTTTGACTTCAGAACATGTTTTCCCTTAATAATAATGGCTAACATTGAGTGCATGTTTATTATCTGTTCCAAACACTTTAAATGTATTTACTCATTCAATACCCCAGGAGGTAGATACTCTCTTTACTGTACAGATGGGGAAACTGAGATACAGCAAAATTAAGCAACTTGTCCAAAGTCACACAACTAAAGCAGTAGGGTCAGGATTTGGACCGAGCACTTTTAACTCCAGAGTTGCTATTTTTATAGCCTGATTTGGTAAGGTTCTTCTATTAAGGCCAATTCTATTTTCCCCCACTTTTGTGGGGTTTTAAAAACAATAAAAAGGGTGTAAAACCAGGATTAGCAGGAACACTGGATAAACTGCCAGTTGGGCAGTATAGTATTAGTCATCCTGCCTGCAAACCATTTATCAGCAGTGAGATTGTAGGATTTGCATGTCAAGGGAGGGCCTGGAGAACTGGGGCAGGCCAGAGTGTCGCAACTGGGACTTGGGCCTCCCCAGGGAAGAGGAAATAGCCTGGGTCATACTGGATCCCGTAAACTCAGTCTGAACCCCTGGGGTAACCTCTGAGCCTTAGTGGGGTTTCCAGTTCCCTTCTCTCTCCTCCTGGAGGAGCCTCTTCATGTTTCAATAACTCCCTTACCACCCACCCTGCTTGTTCCTGGGGCATCATAGGAAGAAGACATATAGCCTGAGGCCTAACTGGGCAGCCACATGTTAACAGCTACAGAGCTGCTATAACTTGGTAGCAAAGGAAAAAAAAAACATAAAACACCCCATTTATCATTTATTGATCTTAATTGGGTGCACGTTGCCTTGAAACTATTCCAGCGACAGGTTTGGCCTTGACCATATCACAGGCCAACAGCATAAAGCTTTGTGTCTTCTTTATTCCAGCTTTGGTCATCATGATTGCTTAATCTGGCTGTGTTGACTTTAAAATGACTAGACAAGCCCACTGTGCTTGCCCTTGGCTCAGAGTCACACTGGGTCCTGGCACTTCTCATTTGACGTCATCTGAGGATAAGACTCAGATACAGTCTGAGACAGTTGCAAGGGAAACAAGCCCTGTGGTCTTAAGTTCCTCTGAACTGAGTTGCGTGTTGGACAGAGCCGGCCAGAGTGCAGCTATAAATGGGGCTTTGTACTCTCCCTTCCTTCCTGTGTTGAATCAGAACCAAAGCTAAGAGTGCCACCCTCAGCTTCATCCTGTCCCAGGCTGCCCCAGCCACAATCACCTCCACTCCCGTCAGTTGTTCTCTCTGTTCCCCCTCCTCACTGTTCCCCAGTACAAGTCAGTTCTGTACTCTCTCCTCTACCATTGGATTTTCCGAGCATAATCTGTCATATTAGCTAGTTTTCCAATCACCAAGGTGACATAAAGTCCCAATTTGCATATTTATTTTATAGGCTCTTTTAGAGTTCAGAAATAACAGCCACCATTGTATTTCTCCCATGTATTCTACACCTTCAGCTTGTGCCCTGGCATTCACTGCCTATGAAAACAACGCTCCCTGCACTGCCCACCGTGGTTCAGGGAGGCAACACATCACAGGGGTTAAGAGCACTGGTGAGTAGAACGCAGACCTGTGCACTGAGTCTGCCATTTACCATGTGGGCTTGGGAAAAGGCAGATTTTCCTCAGATTTCAATGTTCTTATTTGTAAAATGGGAGTGAGATTACACCCACCCACCTTGTGTTATTACAGCAGGCATCAGCAGTGATAGTCTATGTCAAGCACCTATCCCATGCCTGAGACATAGAAAATGCTCAATGTTAGCAGTTATTATTGTCAGCTATTCCGGTGAACCAAGGGAAATTTGTGTGAGATGGCTCGCACAAAATGGACAGAGTGCTACACTCTTCATGCGGCCCATCTCACCTGGTGGGAACGCTGTGCCAGCTCCAAGTTGGAGGTGGTTTACTTTTCTAAACAATTGGCTGCGGTGATTGCTCAGGAGACTCTTTTAAAAACTTCTTCTAGGAAGTTTTGAGTCCATCCTGACCTGATTGACATGCAGATCAATAATAAGCTTGAAACTGTACTGCTCAACCTAAAAGTGAGAGGCCAAGAAATATCCATGGTTTTCCCTAAAATGGATCTTTTCTCAAGCATTTCAGGAATGTTTTTGTTCTGCCAGGTTTAACTGGAAGGTACATTTAATTTACTTCTGACCAAATAACACAGAGACCACATCCCAACCCCGGTGCCTCCTGCACACCTTCCAGACACTCAACATGCCTGTGGACAGTTCAGAAAAGAGAAGACTATGTGCTCAACAAGCTCACTGAGTCCTGGCATGCCTAAGGGTTTGAAGCCAACAATAGAACCAATGGGCCTTTTCAACCTACGTAAAGATATCTGGGAAGTTTTCTAATAAAATGAGAGACCCTGTAAGTCCTATGGATTACCAAACACTGGGCCATAGCACCCCTGTCCTCACGCAATAGCCCTTCCAGACCACCCAGAGCTGCCTTTCTCATGCCACCGGGGCAGTTCTCACCTCACAGAGATTTCATTCTTCTCAGGGTTTGGGCCAGAGCTAGAAGAATTTAGGCTAGACAAAGTGAAGATTGTGGCGTTGAACGTTCAAGTGGGTTGCAGAGGTTGAGAGAGGAATCTTCTTTGGAGACAGTTCAAGTTAGAAACTAGGGCTAGTCTAGTAGTCATTTGACCCGACAGTGTCAGAAATAATCTGGATAATCCCTCAAGTTCTTCCAGCCTGAGTTCTCACGACTAAAGGTAGAGCAGAGAGATACGGTTGATCAGCCTCCACCTGCAGATGTCAACCCCATACTACTCTCACCACACAGAAAGCCTCCGTCATTCAGATCGCCTCCTTGTCCACCTCTGTGCAACCTTCACACACCAGCACACCCACTCACCCTCTCTTGAATGCTCTCTCAATCCCAAATTACCCTTAGGCTCACACACACTTGTCCTAAAATCACATGCACTTTCTCACACGTGGTTGCCTTTCATATTTCTCATGCTTGTTCGTATGGAACAATGCTTTCTAAAGTTAGAAAGGAAAAATGCTTTCTAAAGTTAAGATCATGAAAAAGATAAAGCCCTCTTCTTGCAAGAGTACTTGTGAATGAAAGAGAAAGCAGTATTCCTCAACTCTGCTTTTCTTTTTTCCCCTCAAAGAAAGTGATTTTCAAGATGAAAAGGTTACAATGAATTGTGTAGCCCAAGGTAGATAAAGAGATTGTATAAAGTATTCAGGTAAATACAGGCAACATTGCAGAACAAAATTAGCTAAGCAGTAATTTCTGAGCACCAGAAGGGGCATCGATCATAAGGACTGTGCAACGGTTCATAAAAACAAGCCTGGAAAGTCTAATTAGGTTTTCTTGTTTGGTTAGTAGACTGGTTGACCAGGGAGACGTGATAGGTTTTGCATAGCTGAGCTTCAGCAACATACAAGACAAAGCCTCACTTCCTTGTGGCCAAGTTGGATTCAGTGAACAATGGTCCCTAAAGTATGGTGATTAACAGATCGGTATCAATCTAGAATTGTGTTATGCAACCTTGGGTAACCCTTCATCCCCTGAGGTTAACAGACACATTTCATGTCTTCCTTTAATCTTATTTTAGATTTCAAACAATCAACATCAAGACTAAAAATAAAAATGAGACAATGGGACAATGTACTACTCTGTTTCCAAACTACACATGCCCTCCTAGGAGATTCTGATAAAGAACAAACTGGAGCTTAGCGATCCATTCACTCATTAATACTTATTGAGCACAAACTATATGCCAGGTATCCTGGGAAAACCATAGTAAAAAAGAAAATACATGAAACATACATGCTAATCTAGAGATGGTATATTTTTTTTGCCCAAATTAACCCACTCAAGGGTAAGGTGGCCTGGTGGACTTGTCTTTCTCATAATTGTATCCAAGGCACCTGTCACACTGTAGGTACTTAAGAAATATGTGCTGTTGAATGATATAATCAGAGCTGAGTGTCAAATATACACTTTTGACTCCAAAAATAGTATTCTTTCACAACTCTATGCTGGAACAAATTTAAGAAATATATATAACCTGTACTTGAGTCTGATAAAGCTAATTATATCAGGACAAGATGGAGGTGACAAGACTTGACAGCATGAGTAAAAAATTAGGCACAGGTACAGAGTAAATTCAACATACGTATCTATCCAACAAATACTAAGATTTATCAGAACTTTTGCCAAATAACGGGGACACTACACAGCAAGACAGTCATAGTCCTCTCTTTTTTGGCTGTGGACACCAAAAAAATAATAAAATTGCAATCTTAGTCTTCAGAATTCTCACCATGGTGCCTCCGATGAGGGACATGATCCATAATTAGACTGTCCTGGAAAAACCAAACTCTAGACATGATCACAGAGAGATACAAAGTTCTATCGTGACCAGAGGAGGGTAAAATGGGTGATGAAGGGAGCAAGAAGCACGTAACACTGTAAATGAGGAGGTGAGCTGGGGGTTAGCCTGAGAAGAAAAAGCAGGATGACGTTCTAGCTATATTCAAATACATGTAAAGCTATTTTGTGGTTGTGTTTAAGGCTGAGCTGCAAATATTTCTAGCTCTCTGACTCCTGGGCATGTAGTAAGAGCCCCTTTGTGGTCCCGTTAAGCATAAGTAAGGCCACTTGAATAGTCCTAGCCAACAAGAGCAGAATTATGTACAATACTTGAAAGCTAGAACATTTCAGTGCTGCCGAGGAACTCTTTTTATCCTCCAGAGAATGGTCATGTTGAGAGATGACGACTGGGCTCCGACAGCCTGTGTCCTTGTGTTAACATGAGCCACATGCTCAACCAACACTTGATGAACATTTTTCATGAGCAAGAACTGTTACCATTTTTATTACTGTTGTTTATTGCTGCTGATATTATGGCAGTTGTTCGTCACTGCTGCATAACCTAGGCTATCCTGACTAATATGCCTGCCATAAGGAGACAGATTAGTCTGGTCATTTACAGCTCCCAGGTTTAGAACCAGAATGATGTCAGGATGAAACAAGTTTGCAGAATTTATTTTAGTATAGAAAATGAACTTTGCACAAAGGTACTCAAATGTGGAATCAACTTCCTTGGAAAGGAAGGAGTTCACCATCACTGGACGTCTTCAGTCTACAGCCCTCGGGATGATAGACAGAAGTCAGACTGGATAATCAGAGGGGTCCCTTCCAACCCTGAGAGACTGTCATTGCCACTGTCTGAAGTGGACTAAGCCAGCACGCAGTAAGTGTGCTGCTTGCCCTGGTCCACTGGGGAAGGCCCGGAGTTGGCTCACCATAATGTTTCCACTGGCCACATGCCCGGGCCCCTGCTGCTCTCGCTGTACCACACAGTCAGGAATCTGTAAGCAGCTCAAATGGCAAAGAGATAAAGCAAATGGTAAAGGATCTCTTGGCCCACCATCATGGAGAATGATAAATAGTCCTCTGGGACTCCTGTCTGCATCATTAGCATCCTGAAGGCATTAGGAAACCTCTGAAGTTCACCCCTATGATTTGTCCCTCATCGTGCTTAACTGCCTTCTAGGAATAAGAGCTAAGCATCCTCCCTAACAAGGCAGAACTCCAGTGCAAAGATGTGCTCTGAGGAGATAGATACATTAAGAGACAGCTCTGTTTGGGAGGTTGGGGAGAAACGTGGTTCTTAGAATCAAAGGCTGGGTTTGAGCCCTGACCCATTTTCTAGTGTTTTGCTGGAGCTAGCTCGCACCGGCTCATAAGAACCAACTGTGCACATCTCTTTCCACGTTGGTGTTCAGTGAGCTCATGATGGTAGCTTCACACTGGCCGTGGTAAGAATATTTACACCATGAAAATTGGCAAATGCTACAAATCTGGCTTGTTTTTGTTTCTTTAATTTCTATTTCTTTAATTTTACCTTATTCATTTATTTGTTTGTTTATTTATTTTTGACAGCGTATCAGCACACTGCTGGGAATAGTGAGAAAATCATGGTCTTTGGAGCCAGGCTGAGCTGGGTTCATCCTGGTTCTGCCTTTATTAGCTATCATCATTGGGGAGAAAGTATTGAAATATCTGTGAACTTTAGTTTCCTCATCTGTGAAATAGGGATAATGAAAATCAAACTACTAAATGTAAGGGTGAAATTCAGGGAACCAATAACACAGTTAGATTTAGCTAGTTTGCAGTTTAACTCACTGCATAGCTTGCTATCTAGCCACCTGTAATTAGGCTTAGTTTGTTTGCAATTTGATCCATCCTGATATTCACCTGTTTTCTCTTTGTTTCTCCCCTCACTGATTAACTGAAGAACTCTGTTTATTCCGTTTTTCAAGGCTACCCATACCTTGTTAATTAACAACATCCTAACCTGGAAAAGAACAATTTCTTAATCCTCAGGCGCCCGGATACTGAAATCCAATTTACAACTTCTTGCAGTTTTTACTGGTGACGCATTAAAGTCCCAGGCCGCTATGGCAGAGTCTGAGTCCTAAGGTAACATCGTCTTCAAACAGACCAGACCCCAGGAAGGATGTCAGCCCTCAAACCTACCTAACCAACTCCCCCTTTCCTACAGAAGAAGAAACTAACCTAAAGTTAGTGCAGCTGTCCATCTCAGACCTGGACTCTGCCCCGGTGACCCACCCACCCACCAGTGTTTCTCTCCTTCCTACCTGAGGCCGCCACCGTGTTTGGCGGGCATTCTCTCTCTGCCCTAACTTAAATAAAAAACGTCCTTTGTAGAGTCTGTGAACGCTTTCATCTTTTGTGAATGACCAGGGGTTAATTCCACACCACGACTTTCAATACCTCAGAGGGTAGTGTGAGGAGTACATGAGACCGTGTCCACAGATCAATTACTAAACAAAGCTCCTTCACATGGAGTCAGAGGAAGAAAACAACTTCCAGAGACAGAAAAAGAACATCCCTGAATCAGGACTTTTTTTTAATGTGGAACACCTTCCCGGAAGCTTCCCAGCCTCATATCTTCATAACCCATTGGCCAGTTTAGCATAACATGAGCTTACCTAAAAACAATCACTTGACAAGGGAAATGAAAGCCAAGCTACAGCTCCTGAGGGTGCCCTGGAGCCTCCTGTGGGGTTGGTGGGATTTTTAAAGCTCCTGCGATAGTTTCAACGTGCGGTTAGAATACAGAACCAGTGGCTTAGGGTGTAAGTCTTAGACTTATTTTGACTTAGGCCTGGGGGTTAAAGGGGGAACTCATTCTTCCCTGAAGGACAAGAATGGAGAACAAAATCAGGGTTCTAGGAGGGGAGAGAAGAGCAAGGATGGCTGTTTTTCAGGTAACCAGCAGTGTTGGCCCCATTCTCCATCCCAGCTAGTTGATTTCCATGGGGCAAAGAGCTCAGTGGGGAAAAATAGATGCATTAAGAAATGGTTGTTCTTAGAGATGAGACATGGAACAGTTTGAAAACAGAAGTAAAGTCTTGGATTAAGATTTTTTAAAAAAATAAGGCGTGGGAGGAAGAGGGTTAAGAAAGCTTTTGCAGTTCCATTCCAGATGGCAACAAAAGAAGCTCCTGAACTCCCCTACTCATATGGACACACCAAATCTATAGCTACATACGAAACAATTTCCTCTGAAAGAAATCCAGAAACAACTCGAGCGACTCTTTGGATGAACAAAAAAAAAGCCCACATTGAACCAGGCAGCAGAGGCTGAGATACAAGTTTGTCATAAACCCCACCCCTAGCACAGGGATACACAGCCTGGAGGAAACACAACTCTGAGCTTCTCCCTGAGGAGCTAAGGGTTTGGATTCCACATCTGGTGCCCCAACTTTTAAGACTTCCACCTGAGACCCAGACCCCTAAAACATCTAGCTCTGAAAACCAAGGGGGCTCGAGTCCACAAGACCCAAATTGCTATAGAAAACTAAGAAAGAGTTCTTAACAGGCTCCTGCAGACTCAATGTAACTATCCACCCCCCAGGGCCCATAGCAGAGGCAAAAATAAATGCCCAGCCTTTTCATGAAAGAAGCCTATCAGCAGATTTTAAAAGCTATGGCCTGAGGAGCAGGATTCTAATTTAACACACATCTAGGAACAGACTGCAATCCTCTCCAGAGACAGCATAGGCTGGTGGGCACCATCTTTGTATTTTCCATCTGCCTTGCCCCAGATCTTGGAAAGGAGCTTGTTCACATGTCTGGCACCCTGGCTTTTGCTGTTGCAGCCAAGGGGGCACACCCCCTGATCTGGCTCTGGTGGCCAGCAGGACTTACATTCACAGGTCCTACAGGACTGTAATAAACAGAGAAACAGTTCTTAACCGGCTATCCCCCCAAAGCACAGCACACAGGCAGCACACTGAAATGTCCAGTCTTTCCATGAAATAGGCCTATCTGCAGATCTTGAAAGTTGTGGCCTTGTAATTTAATATATATTTAGGGGCTTGCTTTTAATTTAACGTATATCTAGGGGCTGGCTGCAAACCTCTCCAGAGATTGGGGAGGTCAGTGGGTGCCATCTTTTTGTTCTCCTTCTGCCCCACCCCAGGTTGCCAGAGAAAGGAGCTTGTACAAACACATGTGGTGCCCCAGCTTTTCTGGCTGCCTCTAAAGAGGACACATCCCTGAGAATCTGGTGGACTGCGGGGCTTGTATACACAGATTCAGCAAGATGGTAGCAAACAAAGAAACAGTTCTTAACTAGCTATCCCTCCAGGGCTCAGTGCAGGGGGAACAGACAAAAATGCCCAGCTTCCAATCTTCCCCTGAAAGATGTATATTGGCATATTTTAAAGTTTCTGCCTGAGGGCCGAGCTTTCAATCGGACAATACCTAAGTGCTGACTGAGATCTTCTGCTTTGGGAAGCTGACAAGTCTTGGCACACTCTCAACTACAGGGAACCACTAAGCACAAAGCACAAATCTGGCTGCTTGGACAATAGCAAAGTTTTGAGAGACAACTAAGAGCTAGGACAAGGTTGAACAATAAGATTTATCTCTTACAAGGGGCTACTCCTTCAAGACTTGAAGAGGTGGCCATTTCATCTAATGCATAAAAACTGACACACAGTCAAGGGAAATGGGGAAAAAGGGATTGGGGGGGGGGGCAGTATGTTCCAAATGAAACAATAAGCTAAAAACCCAGAAAAAGACCTTAATAAAACAAAGATAAGTGATTTACCTGATAAAGAGTTCAAAATAATGGTTATAAAGTTGCTCACTGAGGTCAGAAGAACAATACATGAACAAAGTGAGAAATCAATAAAAAGAGAAAATATAGAAAGTACCAAAGAAAAATCACAGAGCTGAAAAATACAATAACTAAACTGAAAATTTCAATAAAAGGATTCAACAGCAGGCTACACAAAAGGAATAAGGGATCCGTAAATTCAAAGACAGGGCACTATAATTCATTCAATCAGTGGAACAAAAAGATAAAAGAATGAAAAAGTGGAGAGAGCTTCAGGGACTTAAGAGACAACACCAAGCAGAACAATATTCACATTATAGCAATAATCCCAGAAGAGAAAGGGACAAAAAGCTTGTTTGAATATTATATATATTGCATGAATATGTTTTTCTGTCCCTTCACTTTCAGTCTGTATGTGTCCTTAAAGCTGAAGTGAATCTTTCTTACAGTAAAAGGCACACTGCTATTAATCCCCTACCAGAAGCTATGTGTGACATGGAGCATTGTCATGATGGAGGATGATTTATGACATACTTTAAAACACACCTTCTGTCAACCGTAGCTCACACCCAACTGACTGCACTGAACAACTGGAAACTTATCACACACTGTCACTAAGGTTCGACAAACTGCTTCCAGTATTAAAGATTCCTGCCTTTCCATTGGATGGCACTCGGCAGCAGCATTCACCATATTCTATGCTCACAACGGAAAGGCTCCGTGTCATATATCGCTTCTGGTACAGCAATTTCTGTCAAACAAAAACATTACAATGTGTGATCCTCCACTTTATTCACCAGATCTGGCACTGTGCAACTTCTGGCTCTTCCTCAAAGTCAAAATGAACATGAAAGGTAAACGTTTTGAATTGATTCAGGCAAGACATTGAGGCAGCCACAACAGCACTACTAAAGACACTCACAAAAGAGGACTTCCAGAACTGCTTCAGAAAGTAGTAAGAACGATGGGATAAGTATGTTTGAAGCGAGTATTTTGAAGAGAGTATTTTGAGGGGAATTAATAGCAATGTGTTTTTTACTATAATCAAATTTTTTAATTTAAACATTCACCATATTGTTTGATCACACCTCCTATATATGCACACATAATGGAATACTACTCAGCCATAAAAATGAAACTTCTTGCCACTTGCAACATCATGGATGGACCTTGAAGGCATTACGCTAAGTGAAATAAATCAGAGAGAGACAAATACTGTGTGATCTCACTTATATGTGGAATCTAACAAAATGAACTCATAGACACACAAAACAGATTAATGGTTGTTATTAGTAAGGAGGAGATGGCGGTGAAATGAATGCAGGCAGTCAAAAGATACAAAGTTCCAGTTTTAAGATAAATGCTGGGGATGTAATGTACAACATAGTGAATATAGTTAACAATACTGAATTGTATATTTAAAAGCTTCTAAGAGAAGGAAACTTAAAAACTCTAATCACAAAAAATTTGTAACTATGTGTGGTGAGGGATGTTAACTAAACTTATTCTGGTAATCATTTCACAATATATACATATGTCAATTCATTATGTTGTACATCTGAGACTAATGCTATGTCAATTATATCTCAAAAACAGCAAAATGATCAATATATACGTCTTAATTAACATAAACATCTCAAATTATAAATAAATATTGTTTAAAAGAAAAAGCTTGTGTAACTTATCCTGAGAAGGTAAGACACGCTTCCTTCTTCATTCTACTCCTCCAGTGTTGTAGCAGTGAAGGGGGCCCTGTGAGGACTACTAAGATTCAGTTCATCAATTCTGATATGGGGGAGTTTTCCCCATACCAACCAATTATCTGCCTGCAGCTCAGTTTTCTACAATTCAATTCAATTCTGACAGTACCTACCTGGAGATAACATCAGATTCCATAAGTTAAGTCCTACAAGACTCCCCACCCCATGCTAATTGCAAATCCAGATCATCACCTATGGCTTCTGACCAAACAACTATAGATTGGTGTTTCCCATGACCTCCTCTGGTTCAATTAATTTGCTAGAGTGTATCACAGGATTCAAAGAAACATTTTTCTTTCTAGGTTACTGGTTTATTATGAAAGGATATAACTCAGAAACAGCCAGATGGAAAAGATGCATAGAGCAAGGTATGGGAAAAGGGCATGGAGCTTCCATGCTTCTCAGACCACACTTCTCTCCACGTGTTCATTAACCTGGAACCTCTCTGAAACTGTCCTTTTGAGTTTTTATGGAGGCTTCATCACATAGGCACGATGATTCCATCATTGGCCATTGGTGATGGAACTTGATCTCCAGCTCCTCTCTCTTCCCTGGACGTTGGGGTGGGACTAGAATTTCCAGCCCTCTAATCAAGTGGTTGGTTCCACTTGTAACCAACCCACATCCTTAGGTGTTTTCCACAAGTCCCCTCATGAACATAACAAGACAACTTTATTACTCTCATCACAGGAAATTCCACGGGTTTGAGGAGTTTTGTGCCAGTAACAAATATATTTCTTATTATAAAAATCACAATATCACAACCACCATGTGCTTATTGCAGACCAACATTGCGACAGAGCCACAAGGCACACTTCTGTTTGGTCTGTATCTTCTCAGAATGTTAGGGCCCTGATAAAATTAATTCATATCTTGGGACCCACAAAATGGAGGCCACCCCATTGGCCCAGCCCACCTTACAAATGTAAACCTGTCAGCCTGAACTTAACAAGAAACACCTGTCAAGGAAACCTCACACCAATCCCAGTCCTCCAACCCAGCTTTAGCTAACTTGCCTTACCCTAGCAAATAGGACCTGCTAGCCAATTATGCCTTGTTTACCAGTTGCCTCTTCTAATGCTCTGTAACACTCACGCTTGCCCAAAACCCCTGGGAAAGAGTGCTCCCCTGCTGTGAGATACTGTACTCCCCCAATCCATGTTTAGTTTTCCCTTAAATAAAAGACACAAAGCTCATTACTAATTTGTTTTAGTTTTATCATTTGACAGGTCCCCACTGTGATTCTAGGGACTTACTTTCTGAGGCTCAGAGCCGGATTCCAGAAGGGGATAGGAGAGTGGAGCTGTCAATACTATCTGCTGAGAGTCCACGATGGACTCTGAAGAATATGGCCTTTTCGTCTGGAAACATGGATTTGAAACTTGAAAGATCACCTTAGGTCAGTTGTTAAACCCTCCCAGACCTTGCTGTCTTCTTTGATTAAATAGCAATGATAACAATAATACAAATTCCTAAGACTGTGATTAGGATAAAAAGGATAGCTTGTAAACTCTTACCTCTCAATACAAATTATATTTAGCACAACTGAGGAATTATGTTTAAATCAGCATTTCCTCACCCAAAGGCTCCTTAAGACATCAGTCAAAAAGGAGGAGGGAGAGAGAAGTCACATTCCAGTTCATCCTCGAATCCTTGAGAAGGTGTGGGATTCAGTCACTGTGCTGAGTGGGGCCCTCGTTCTCAACTCCATCTGTTTTATTTCCCACACCTCCATTCTCATTAGTTTTCTGTTTGTTGGGGAAGGGATAAGAACAGTGGACCCAAAGAGTTTTAATTTTTGTTTCCCACCACAATCTGTCTCAGAGGCCGAACAGGAGATGTCCAGAATTTCTCCTCACCATGCTCTGAACATACCCCAGCTGCACCCATCGGAGTTTCCATCCCAAATAAAAGCCACTGCACTTCAAAAGCAGCAGAGACACTTGGGTGCTCCTTCATGGCTCCTTTATGTGAGAAAGAGAAGCAGACACCAGAGTCAGGCAGGGCCACTTCCAAGCCAGGGCCTTCTTTCTGAGAAAAAGCCAAGACTGATTCTGTACAGACACGGTAGCTCTCTGTTCAGACCAGCAGGAGAGCTGGGAAGGACCAGAGAAAGGGTCTTTGTGAAACGCAAGACAAAGCAAGCTCAAGGCTCTGCTCTTTTCTCAGCTGACAGTCCTATTAGGGGAATCAGGCCAGGCCTGCACTTCCTGGATGACTTGGAGCCACATATTGTCTCCCACATGACTCCAAGGCCAGCCAGGAAACTGCATGACCCAGCTGAGGAAGTCCAGAGGCCACTGGGTGACTGGACCCCAGACTCAGGAGGGATATTAAGGCACGTTGTTAACATTGTATCTAGACTCTCATGTGCTTGACTGCTCAGGAAGGGGTGGTTTGGATAACTTTCTGGTTTGACTTACAGGAAGGTCTGATGGGGATAGAGCAAGAATGTTATAACAGCTCCGATCATCTTGGAAAAGTACCATTCATTTGCCAGCCCGGCACTGCAATTACAGGAAGCAGCTGTTGGTGAATCACCTTTCTCTTGTGGCTTCAGGAAGCATGTCCAGGGCCTCACCCACCTCCTCTCCACAAGGAGAAACACTCACCTCACCAGGCACCCATGGGCTCTTCTGAAAGGGACTGAAATGGGGCTCCATGGCAGCTCGCCATCCCCAGGGCTGGAGGAAAAGGGATGAGATGAGAGACCCTTAGGCCTCGGACTCGACCTAGGTCTTTTGGAAATACTTTTCAGGCTTTCGATACAGAAAATCCATTCACTGTTTCTAATTCTCTTTTCTGGAGTTCACACCATGGAAGTAGGTAAACGTCTCTACATTCTGGGTGGCATGTTTTATATCTGTCTCAATGAAATGTCAGTGTTTTACCACCAGAGTCAGCCAGAGTCTGAGACACTCTCAGAAGTTTGTCGGTTGGTCCTCTGGGAGTCGCCAGGCAGCTGGGGGGCCCCAGTTCCAGCTGTTCTCGCCCTGCCCTAGCCCTCACGTGCTTCTACTCTCGGCGGATGTGTAGTGGGGGTTCCTGCCCTTTGCCTTTGGATCGGCTAATCTGTGCTCTCCTCCCGAGGTTACTGTTGTCCCTGGAACAGCTCTGGACCACTGGACATAACATTTGTGCCTTGGTTTTCCCACAGCCAATGGAGCTCATCAAACAGTGTGCAGGTTTGGAGAAGAGGGTCACTCCTGGGTTTTCACACCAACTTGAGAGCTATTTTTTTTTCCTGTATGTATCTGGCTCAGCTTTGTGATGTTATGATCAAGCACCAGTTTAAACCTCAGTGACCCACATTCAGACCCAATGACTGAAAGCAAGTCCACATTCACTGATGACTCCAAACTTGAAAGACAAGCTGAGTCAATGTGAGCTGTGGAGATTTTAATCCCTCCACCCACCCTATTGTAATATGCTCACAGACCTACCTCTCGCCGAGTGTCAGCCACCTAGGTCTTCCAGGAATTGGGTGAGTGCCAGAAGGTGGTGGGCGAGTTGGCCACAACCACCCTCTAAGACTCTCTCCCCATGGCCTTTGGGATGTGAGCCCTCAGGACAAATGGGACACAGGAGGCTGTGCAGCCTGCAGAGATCAGAATAGGCAGACAGAGATGAGGGGTGTTGGAAAGAAAGCCAGCTCTGGGCTCTTTTAATGCCAGCTCTAAGGAATCTAATTGGAGGTTTTGGCCTCACCTGTGGCTAGAGCCCCTCAGCGTGGAGGGCGGGGATTTAAAGGATATGGTGAATACGTCTAGATGAACGTCAGGTCAGGGTGGATGAGGAAGAGGAAAACCTCCCTAGGGCAAGCAACTGGAGTTCATTTCTTGCCCTAATATACAATGTCAGCCCTACTCCATTCCTTCTTCCTACCTTCCTTTACTAAGTTTCCGTTTTTTTCTTTCTCTGTTGCATTGTGGTCATTTATAGTCTAGTCCAGGGGTTTTTATCAGCCCTACCTGGAAACGTGGGGGCAAATTCTCAGCCCCCATCGCAGACCCACTGCTTCAGAAACTCTGGGACTCGGGCAGTCTGTGTTTTAACTAGCCCTGCAGGTGATTCTAAACACACTCCAGTTTGAGAACCCTGTCTAGTCTTCTCTTCTCCCATTTGCCTGCAGGTCCCCCAAGATACTGACAGAGGGCTTCACGGAGGCCTGGGCACCCAGGGACACAGCCCTGCACAGGACCTGTAGCAAGAAGCAAACAGAAGACCAAGGAGGCAACCTGGAAATCATTGGGACCTGGGCTCTAGTTGGGTGACCCTGGCTAAGTCACTCACCTCTCACCTCTCGGACTCTTTTGTTCCTCCTCTGTAGTCTGGACAGGAAGAAGTGGGATAGTTCTCACAGTCTGGAAGTCTAGATCTGGCCTGCTTCATCATTATTCTTTTTCCTGCTGAATCCCAGCCCAGCCCCTGTGGCAACCCTGGGTTTTTTCTCGTTCTCAGTTACTGAATGTTTATGTGTGTGAGAGAGAGAGAAACCGAATCTAGAAATGGAATAGAAACACATGTCAGAGAAGCCATAGCATCCATGCTTTGAGTGTGTGCTCCCAGCAGGTAGGGAGCTGAGGAGTCTCTTCTGTCAGCTCAGCTGGGAGAGAGAAAATGGGCTACGCTGTCAGGTATTGGGGTAGCCAATTAAAACAAGAAGCCTTTAATCACTCACAGAGATGGTATAAGCCAGAGTCTAAACCTAGAGAAGGTGCCCAACCCTCTGTTCCATTTTCCCCCATGGAGCTGCATACCAGCTCCATACCAACTGCACATCAGCATAGACGTGGGGGGCCATCTCACTGTTGAAGGAGATCGGGATGGGGGACAGGCAGTTTTGTGGAGCTGAGATGGGAGAGGAGGAAGGGCTCGGAGTGGAAAAGTACTGGGTACTGAGTCAGAATGGGGAAAGTGTCTTCCCAGTTTCCTTCTCCTCCTATGTCCCTCCCCCCATAAGGAGGCCCAGCAGAGACAGGCACCTTCAGAGGATGTGGTCCCAAGGGCTCTGACCGAGAGAGACTTAGGAATGAAGGTGCCCTGGGCTAGGAATGTAAATATGCAGAAAACATGACCAGCCTGAGGCCTGAGTCCTTGACTGTAGCTCCCTCCACGTGTGGGGAGGGCAGCTTCCCCACCACACCACCCCCCACACACACACCCTAGGCCAGCCAGGCAAAGCCTTTGTAATTGCGTCTGGTCAGGCCTGAAAAATCACACAGTCACATGTAAGTTTTCCACCAGGAGCCAGACTGCTTACCCCCTCCCAGGGAGACACTAAGTGGCCTCTTCTCTCACCTGCCTCTTCTGAGCCAACTCCTCCAGCTTTCAGGCAAGAGTCAGGGCACCTGCCTCTGCACAGTGATGCAGTGACTTTCTCCAACTGAAATGGAGGTGATGCACAGGCATGAAGAAGGAAGTGAGAGCCGGCAAAGGGCTAGCCCACAGCATTTGATAATGTCGAAAGAAGAGCCTGCAGCCCCCTGACCACTAATTCCAATAAGATGAATCCCAAAGTTACCAGACAGTCTTTCCTGAAAGATGTCCAGGGTATGAAAAAAAAATTGAATATTTCCGTACGAATGTTATTATGGTAAAGCTGACACTGAATCACGTACTTTTTCCAGCCTATACTATTTTCTATTATATTTTATACGGATATGATATCATAGGTAGGAAGGTAGACACGAGCAGGAGGAGGAGGAACTAAGAGACTCCCACAGGTAACCCAGCGGCGTCATCAACATTCTGTTGTAAACCCACTGAAGCGAGTAGACAGAACAAAGACTTAGGCTAACACAAACACCAGGATGAAGGAGACGCGCAGAACGAGGTGGGGTGGGGAGGAAAAACAAGAAAAGGGGAGGAGGAAGATAGCCCAATCTATAGGATATAAGACCAGGGTAACGGACATGCTGGGCTACTACCCACCCTCGGGTTAGCCTGCTCCGTGCTCGAAGTGTACTTGCTTTACAAACAAACTTTTCTATCTACTGCTTGCTTCACTCTACTCTCCTGACTGAATGCTTTCTCTCAAGAAGACAAGAACCAAGGAAAATTGTTATTCCTAATAACATCTTCTGGTGCCGTGACTTGGATTTTCTGGATTCAAGATAACTTATCTTACTTGTCCTATTTTCTAACTTCTTCTAATAGCCGGGCCACTACCAGCCACACATCTAAGCGGGTGCGGAACAGACACTTAAAAGCCTTTAAGGCATTCACCACCTTAAAAAGAAGTCTTCTGTGAGATGATAACCTTGTTGCTGTCCAGGATGCTGATTTAGGTCCTGTCAGGCGCAAGACAAAGATCTGCACACCCCGCAGGGACACGGTCCTCAAGCATCCAAGTCTCTTCCCCCCAGCAATCCTGTAATATAGTTCATTGGGGCTCAGCTCTCTATTTTTCTCTTTCTCTGATTTTCTGAGACAGCTCCCTTTGTTCACTCCCTTTACCTTCTTCCGTTTTCATGACTAAGCTGCTCTGGGAAGACCCTAGCTGCATTGCGGGCATGAGATGGGCACTTAAAAGCCATAGAGCTCCCACCCTTTGAAGTCTCTCATGATAGGATGAGTTGGTCACAGATTGGGGAAGATTGGTAATAGGTGCCCTGCCAACTACAAGAAAACTTCCGTTTTCTTGTACACAGTCTCACAATCATACAATCCTGTCGCATCCAGCACGACAAGAGTTGTGGGAAGCAAGGAGGGCGGCACAAGGTTAAGAAAGACAGTAGATGAGAATAGAGTGCAAGTGGGGCCAAGGGATTGCAGCCTCAAGGAATGAGCCCCAAATTGAGCCAACGCGTGGCTTTTATTAGTTAGGAATGGAAGTAAAAGAAGTAAAGCTTGTCAATCTCAAGATCTGTGGATCCCACACATTACAATAGGAAACTGATTTAAGCCAATCACCCTTGCCTGCAGGCAGCGGAACCGTAAGACCCAGGATAAGTACTTCACCAAGGGATAAAACCTTTATGTATATGAATAGATGGAGAGCACATCATTGAGTCACTTCCCCTGAACGTCGTAGGAAGGAATGCAGCCACAGAGGCAGAGGCTCTCCTTAGCCAGGGGAAGATGGGGGGCTGTGCCCACCTCTATCAACCCCACGAGTTCCCCAGATGGTCCCCACTTGGCTGTGTCTGGCTTGGGTTGCCCCCCGCCGTGGGGAGTCGTATCCATCTTTGACTAGCCAGCCATCTTTCTGGGGCCAAACAGGGAGACGTAAGGTGTAAGCACAAAGGTGAAGCAAAGTCCCTGAAAGGATCCGTCTCACAGACTCTCCTTTCTTTAGGGGCAGGTACGAGGAGACGGACGGTTAGGCTGCTGTGTGGAACACAATCCCCCACCCCTCTAGTGGCTAACCCCCACCCCCAACAAGAATAGTAGGGCCTCCCAGGAGTTGGTTCTTTCTACTAGCCCTACGCTGGGTGCCGTTTTAGGCTTCTTGCCTGTCTGCTGCTGATCTATCTCCTTTTCTCTTGCACTGCTCTACATTCTCCTGATATGCCTAGATGGCTTAAAAATGGTGGACCAGAATGTCTTCGAGGACCTTTGTGCTCATTTAGCCTCCCTTAAACTCATTCCCAGCCCTCTAGGATCAACTTTTCTGCTTTTGTTGTCACAAGACAGTGCTCTTTATTTCCATGAACTCCTTCAGCGCCTCTGGGGACCAGAGAGCTCAGATATGTGTATCCACCTGGCTAATTTCTTTTGCCCAGCCAGCCGTTCTTCTTCCTGTGTCTGTGCAGCCCCCAGTAATTGGAGCCCCTTTCCCATTGATCAGTGTTGGCAGACACATCTCAGCCCACTTGAGCTTAGATTTTGCTTTCTGTGACATTGCTTATCCTGCTTCTTTCCAGAAGCCCGGTCTGCTACCAAGTCTTGAGGCCTCATCTAGTCTTGGCATTGGACAACAACAGATGTTAATGGCAAGGAGAAGTCTTTCTACTTTCTTCTTAGGGACCAGATTAGACAATTCCAATTGTCCCTGCAAGGGTGGGCTATGAGGGTTATAATAGATAGTATCCTTTCCAAGATTTGGATAGATAATCAGAGGTGGGAAAGGTACCGACTAGCAAGGAGACAAAATCTGTCCTAGGGTCCAAAATAATAACAGCTTTGAAAAATGGCTGCAACACATAGTCAGAGAAAGGCATTCTCTAGAAGAATAAGACAGGCGCGAGGGACGTAGGGCTCCCAACCTGGGAAGGACTAGAAGCCCCCTCCCTGGCAGGCAGGCAGAAACATATACATAAGGCCAATGTCTAAGAAAGGGGAAGGAAAGGACAGAGGGCTTTCATTCCCCATTAAGCACGTGGCAAGGTGTATATAATTCAGTAGCTTGGGGGAGCAAGAGGAATAGAAGCACGTGCTAATGTGCATGTAATTCCATAGCTTGAAGGGGACAGAAATAGGCCCATCCCATGGCCTGAGATGGAGGACGCTCTGCCTCAGGGGGTATCTCAGAGATGGGGGAAGGAGAGGGTAATCCGTCCTCCTCTGCCTCCCACTCTGCCTTTCACCAGAACTTCATCCCCTGGGATTCCCCTCTTAGAAGAAGAGGCTGGGGAGAGAAAATGGGAGAAGCAAAAGCAAAGAATTAAGAGACAGGCTCAATTATTGGCTGCTTTACAAGGCCAACAGCCAACTCCAGGTCACCCAGGGAATAAAATCCTGGGAAGATGCCACAACTGCAGAAAGTCCAGACACTAGAAGTGCAAATGCCAGGAGAAGAAGCCACGAACACTGTGCCCCAAATGCAATGAGTTGGGCCATAGGGGAAAAGACTGCCTGGAGAGCCAAAGGCCCCCTCCCAGTAAAACACCCCCAACCCATCCTGGCTTTGAACTAAGGAAGCACAATACTCTCTCCGGCGCCCAAAATTAGCATCATCATCAAGGGGATGGAGCCCAAGACGACCTTGGACATGGCTGGTAGGACCATAAGTTTCTTAATATGGGAGCTGCCTATTCCGTGCTCAGTTCTTTCCCCTGTACTCTCTCCTAAAACCTGTCAAATAGTTAGGGTCAAAGGATTGCCCACGACCAGAGGTTTACCCCACCCCTATGTTATTCATGAGGGGAAACTATTCTTACATTCCTTCCTGGTTATGCCAAACTGCCCAAGCCTCATCCTGGTCAGGGACGTTCTCCAGAACCTAGGAGCACATCTAACATTTGGAAGCCCTTTCCCTAATATACTTGCATTACTTTCTGAAGGAGAGACCCTTATCTTGGTGGAACCTGAATAGCTAGATTCAGCAAACCCAGAAATCTGAACAACAAAAGTCCTGAGACGAGCCAAAAATGCGGTCCCAGTTAAAATTCAACTTACAGATCTTATCCATTACCCCCTCAGTGACAATATCCATTGAAACCTGAAACAAAGGATGGCCCCTGGCCCCTTATTAATAAGTTTCTCAAGTTTGGTCTATTAAAACCATGTTCATCTTCCTGTAACACTCCAATCCTCCCTGTGAAGAGAAAACTCTATCAAGAAACCTCTCAACCTTGACTCAACGTCCTGCCGGTAGCTCTATTATGGGTTCAAATAAGCCCCAGGCTGCTCTACAGTTAAGCTCCTATGAGACTTTATATGGGAGAGCCTTCCTCTTGTCTGACATACTCTTAGATACAGAAGCTACAAACCTTCTTCAATATGTCATCTCCCTACGACAGTTCCTGGGGGCCCTCGGGGCCTATGGGCAAAAGGCTCTGTCTTTGCCTACCAGACAGAACTCACCATCACCAACTCAGTACCCACCTGGCAGCAAAATACTCATTAGATCTTGGAAGGATGGCAGCCCCACATCCCAATTAAGCCCCACTTGAAAGGGTCCTTTTACTGTACCCCTTTCCACAACTACAGCTTTTAAGGTGCCAGGAATCCCTAGCTGGACATATCACTCCCGGATAAAATCCTGGAGAAACGACGAAGAAGAGGACTTGCCAACTGGACCCCAATACTCCTGCGAGCCTCTAGAAGACCTCAAGCTTCTATTCTGGAAGGAGATAAACAGATAAATTAGCCATGCCGGGGGCTTTTCCTGGTAGTTTACCCCCCACCCCCAGCATGAGAACTTTGTATTAATAGACTGCCTAAGCTTACCATGGGAAAATAACTTTATTGTCAATTCTTCTTGGATTATTACCAAGGGTGAAAACATATCTCATTGCTGGATTTGTCATTTAAGACCAGAAAATCAAAAAAGAAAAAAGAAAAAAAATGCTCAAACTAATTTAAGAACATATCCCATATCTCATAAGTAATGACACAATAAAGCAGACCCTAAATGCCATTTTAAATATTACAAGGCCAAAAATCAGTTTTAAACTATAGTGGGCCTCACTCCACCCTCTTTGCTTTCATATAACCAGCCCCACTACTCACACGTTTAACTACCACCTCTTTAAAATGTAAAGTTAATGTAAGATGCACATCCTGTTACAATGATACCCACACTAGTAATATAAATCCCTATAAAGTTTTAGCTAACTCGAGTCAGGGGGAACTTTCCCCCTAGAAGGATTTATATTTAACCACTGAATTGGTCTAACATTATAACACAGCCCAATTTTAAATCCATTTGTGTCCCCAATACTACCCATTCATGTATGGATTTAACCCATGCTCTTGCGCCAAACGGAACTGGTTGCATCTCCTGGAAATTAGGCTACTGTCTTCAAAGAATATTACCGTCCTTTAAAGGGCCTCCAGCAACAAAAGATCCACATCTCCAGTCTTCTCTTGGGTCTTTATGCAATTGCCAAGCTCCATCGGTAACATTCCCACACCAATTTAATCCAATGAGTCGAACCTCCTGACCCCACCATTGGGACTTCACTGGCTTTCCGGGACCCCTAACAATTTTCTTAAAGGGCCTAGGGAGACCCTTGAGGTATGAGGGGACCGCACTCTAGGAACCAGAGTCCCAAGAGGCAGTATCATTCTTAACATAACACAGACACTCCCAAGAATAAAATGAGCTTTCGGCCTAATCCTTGAAGGGGCAATTGTCTCCATCTCAGCTTTGGCCCCTTGGGGAGGATTTACTTATCATGAAATCAGTCTTAGAGAGATAACTACAGGGATAGAAGAGGCCATTGGGGATGCTGCAGATTTCTTAGGGGGCTTACAAACCTCTCTCAATTCATTAGCAAATGTAGTTTTGACAACCACTTAGCCAAAAAGGGGCGGGGGAGAGGAGGGTATATGTGCTATTATTAATAAAACCTGTTGTACTTACAGCAACAGCTCTAGAATCGTAAAAACCAACATCAAAAAACTACATGATCAAGCTAAAGGGTTACATCGGTATAACAAAGGAAATACAAATTTCCAAGATACGTTTATGGGATGGTTTCCTAGTTTTTCCTGGTTATTGCCCCTAATAGGATTGCTGATGGTTTTAGTTTTACTGTTAATCTTTGGGCCCTGTCTTTTTAATCTTCTTGTCACATTTGTTTCCTCTAGATTACAACAGTTCCATGGCAAGACGATGGTTCTTCAGGGAATTCAACCAGTCCCTTTGGACATAGAGACCCTAGAGATGTACCAGTTTCCTCTTGGTGCTATGGCTCACAGGTTTCGCCTCCACCTTGCTATATATTTGGGGAACACACCTCCTCCATCCCGATAGAGAGCCAGAGGATAAGACCCTCATGAGTACTCCGCCCCTTTTCAGCAGGAAGGAGATACAGAAGAGAGAACAGTCGCCCTCTCCTAAAATATTTCAGGGTCTCACACTCTTGAGGGGGGAATGATATCGGAGGTAGGAAGGTAGACATGAGCAGGAGACGGAGGAACTAAGAGCCCCCCACAGGTCACCCAGTGGTGTCACCAACATTCTGTTGTAAACCCACTGAAGCGAGTAGCCAGAACAAAGACAAACACGCCAGGATGAAGGAGACATGCAGGGAAAAAAAAAAAAAAAAACAGAGAAAGTTGACGATGAGGATAGCCCAAGCTACAGGATAAAAGGCTGGGGTCTCAGAGACGCTGGGCTGCTACCCACCTTCAGGCCAGCCCGCTCCATGCTCAGAGTGTACTTGCTTTATAAATACACTCTGCTGTCTGCTGCTTGTTTCATTCTAGTCTCTTGACTGAATTCTTTCTCTCAAGAAGACAAGAACTGAGGAAAATCATTGTTCCCAGTAACAGATATGTCCTGTCTTTCCCATTGGAGTTTAAGCTTCTTGAGGACACGTCCGTATATCAGAATATGTTGCATTCAAATACATGCTGTGTGTATAAGTGGTCAGGATACAGAACCTCAAACAACAACAAAACCAATTCTGGCATGATCTGAAAATTTCTGTCTTATATTTACCTACTTTTACATACAATTGTGTCCTGCCTTCCCAGGGGATTGCATATATATTCATGTTTGAGGCCCATAGCTGGATCTCAACAAATATAATAAATACTTAATAATTAGATTTTTCAGAACAGTCTTCACCAAGAGACAGAAAATTGCTGGTACTGGAAATTTAATCCTCTCAAACCCCATGAATATCCATCCTCTGGGGTGTGAGATTCAAGGCATAATCAGACTGTATCACCCAAAGGGTGGCCAAAAGCAGCTGAGGGACAGTGAGCTAACTAACCCCCTCTATTTCAGTTCGCCACAGTACTCAGACTTAATTTGTAGAGATTTATGGTTTTGTGTATAATTTGCTTGATGATTATTTTTTATTAGTTACTCATCACAGCCACCATTTGAAACTGGCCAGTGCAATCATCCCCAGCTCTTGACCGTAACAACCAATGTGATGCTGAGATGGGAGTGTTTGTGTCACATGTGAGAGAGCTGGAGTGCTTTCTAACTGGACAATTAATATAATCTAGGTCTAGAAAGAGACACCGTCCCGTCCAGGTAGGCACAGCAGATCCCACCATCCTAATATCCCCTACTCCACCCTTCCATTCATCCAGCTCTGCTGCCTGCCCCTCTTCCTTCTTGGAAGACACATGAGCAGGTCTCAGGCATACAGCTCAGTTGGACTGAACTTGTCCCTGTCTCCCTCTCTGGTGATTTCTGATGGTCTCATGGTCAGGATCCAGACTCTGGGTTTGTTCTCCCTATCAAC
The DNA here is from genome assembly GCF_004115265.2 of Rhinolophus ferrumequinum. NCBI lineage: Eukaryota > Metazoa > Chordata > Mammalia > Chiroptera > Rhinolophidae > Rhinolophus > Rhinolophus ferrumequinum. The sequence continues at coordinate 33,553,344 of NC_046289.1, read as the reverse complement.
CATGCAGAATAACAGCCACCAGAGAAACTCCAGTTCGGCATTCCTCTAAGGGTCAGTGGTTCTGACTGCTCAACAGAATTACCTGGGGGAAAGTTTTAATAATAAGGCTCCCTGGAACTTACCCCCCAAAGATTCCAATTTAGTCAGTCCAAGTCAGCTATATTTTTTAAGACTTTACAGATAATTCTGATGCATGGGCAAGTTGGGGGACCCACTGGACAAATCCGAAGCTCTCTGAGATCAGGAAACATGTGAAGCTTCCCTTCTGTATCTTCCAATGACTAACACAACACCTGACACATAGCAAGCACTTAATAAACACTCATTGAATCAGTGAGTAAGTGAATGAAAACAGCGTGGTGGATTGGAAGTACAATCAACCTTGCATCTTACCTAAAGGCTAGGCAAGGGCCAATGGGATGTAGAAGGCCAAACCAGTCACCCTGGGGTTAAGGATAAGAATAAAGCCACAGGGTAGGGTGGGGGTGAACAGAAGAAAACTGGGTAATTTGAGCTCCAAGTGGGAAAATATGACCCCTGCCCTGGAAAATGGTAGGGCCCCTGTGTTGGGACTTAAGGAATTCTGCTTTTAGTCCCACTTAAGAAAGTAAATCTGATTGGTGTTAAGCCATATTTAGGCCAGGAGCAGAAACCTTATCTTAAAAGCCATCTTGCCTTGATCCTGTCTTGCTTAATCTTCTAGGAGCCTGTGATCGGTGGGCCTGGGCAGGCCTGGGCGGTCTGGACGCAACCTGGGGCCAGTGTGTGGAGCTGGAGGGCTTGGTCAGGCCCTGAGACACTTTGTCAATGGAAAACCCTCTAAAGCACTGAAGGGGGAACAGCCTCATTTACTCCCTCCTATAAAACTCCATACCCCTCTCTGCTCGGGAAGGTTATGATCTTTTCCCTCTGCTCTAGCCTGACCTCCCGCAGCTCAAACATGCCAAATAAATTCTAATAGACCTGGGGGCCGGCCCGGTGGCTCAGGCGGTTGGAGCTCCGTGCTCCTAACTACGAAGGCTGCTGGTTCGATTCCCATATGGGCCAGTGGGCTCTCAACCACAAGGTTGCCGGTTCGACTCCTGCAAGGGATGGTGGGCTGCACCCCCTGCAACTAGCAATGGCAACTGGACCTGGAGCTGAGCTGTGCCCTTCACAACTAAGATTGAAAGGACAACAACTTGACTTGGGAAAAAGTCCTGGAAGTACACACTGTTCCCCAATAAAGTCCTGTTCCACTTTCCCAATAAAAAAAAAATCTTAAGAAAAATTCTAACAGACCAATTTTGGTCTCTTGCAATTCATTCCTCCGTCCTTGCCTAACAATTGGTTACTTCCTTATTTAAAAAAAAAAAAATGAAAGAAAGCCCTGCATTGTCAGGATAAAGTCTACACTCCATTCTCAGGCTCAAAAGTCCCTTTTGGCTCCTCAGCTCATCAGATGCTACTTGTTCCCATCTTTTTACATGCAAGGCCACCCTGCCTTCTTTTAGGTCTTACACCGTTAGGTGTTCCCTCTGTCTGCCATACTCTTTCACCCCCACCCCATTTCACCTAACAAACTCCTATGCAACCCTCAAATCCCAGCTTAAAAACATCACCTTCTCTTCCCCCAGGAGGCTGTCAGCTCCCTGAGGGTGGACTCAGTCTACTCTAGCCAGCAGATGCTCCAATATTTGTGCAATGATGAGAAGTTGGAAGGGGAAACCAACAGCAGACACTCAGGACTGGTGTTCGCTTATGTTCCTGTAAAGCAGGATTCTGCCGACGTAAATAAGATCATGGATTTGGATCTAGAGAACTGGGGTGGGGCGGGGGGTGGGAGTTGTGTTGAGAAGGAAGAAAGCAAATGGAGTGAAGGTGGGAGTCTCCACCTTCCAAAACACACCAGAGAAAGCCGAGTGTCCTATCCACTTCGTCACTGTGGTCAAAGGCCATGGGAGACCATTTCCCATGGTCACACTAGGCCAAGGTAGGCTGCCAAGCTGGCTCCACACTGAGAAAACCGTGGCATCCGCACAGGCGTGACATGTGGGCTACAGGTGGGAGCAGCTGCCCACGGGACGCCGAGCATGTGGGCTGCACGGGGACAGTGTCAGGTGCACCATGCAGGTGGGGTGAGCGCAGCGAGGCCAGCGCTAGGGGCAGATGATTTGCCTGCTTGATGAGCTGCTGCTTTGATTTGGTCTCACAAGTGGAGGCTGCTGTGAGAAGCGGCCTGGATTTTCGACATTCAGCAAGCTAGAAATAACCAGCTGGGCCCCTTGCCCTTCTGAAACAGGGCCTAATTGAAGGGGCTTTTCTCCAGTGCAGACCTGAGCTCTGTGTCAGGTATGGGTTCTAGTCCACATTCCGCTTCTAACTCGGTGGTTTAGGGGAGTCACTTGGATTAACTGCAGCTCAGCTTGTCCTCTGTAAAATAGGATTGTTATCTGACCGCGTTCCACCTCTGCTAGAAAAATTCTAAGCGGCGGCCCTGTCCCTCCTAATCTCATGGCCTGAATTTGATATCTGCTACTTCCGGAAGCCTAGTGCTCCAAATATCCACTCTGGGAGAGACTGGAAGATGATCCTGATTAAAATGGTGCTGATTAACCTCTTGTAAATCATGGACCCTTTGAGAATTTGTTGAAATCTATGGACTCGCGCCCTAGAAAAGTTTACACACTGACTAAATGTTGCTTACAACTGCAGGGAGTTACTGATTTAAACCAGACTCCTGGTTTAACCTCTGCATTCTAGTCCAACTCTTCCTCTGGGTGAGGAGACTGGCCTGAAACAAACCCTCAGGGTTCCCCCACCCTCCAGCCCCCCTTCCAAGCCTCATATAACACCTTTTTCCTCCTCTCTCCCTTCAACCATCGTCCTACCATCCCCCACACTTGGGCACTCTCTAGAGGGAATTTATTCTGTAAATATTTATAAAAGGCGGGATGTCCTGTAGCAGAGAAAGCGAAAAACAGTACCCCCTAGTCTGCAGAACTATGCCTGATACTTCTCTCTCAGCTTCCACACCATCCTTCCCACAGCTGGGGTTGAAGGGCTGGAGCCACGAATGGCAGCTGAAACTGCGGCGGCAAAGTGCTCCCCACTCCTTCAGCATGAGCACCAACACCACTCTCACATAAAACTTCCTGCTCTATCAATCAGCAGCCACCTGGCAGGGGGCAAAAAAGAGCCAACCCTGTTTTCCATAGTGGCTTTCTTGTCCAAGGTATCTTGTTACAAACGGGCTTCTTGGGCAATGGGGAAATACAGGGAGGGAGCTTTTTGATGTAACTGCAAGCAACAGCGCTAACAATGGATGATTCAGGAGGCTAGTAGTTGGTCCTCACTCCTACCACATTGTTTTGATAAAATGCCATAGCCCAGCTGGGGGTAGGAAGGCAGGAAATAAAAACCTAATCTCTATTAGGTTTTTTTGCTATTCAAAATGTGCAAGGGACCAGGGCAGCGGCATCACTGGGAGGGAGCTTGGTAGAATTGCAGGCTCTGTCGCAGACTGATTGAAAGGAGATTTGTGTTGTAAAGAGATTTGGATAAGGTCTGCATACATGTGAAAGTTTGAGAAACGGACAAAATTTCTCGAAGCTCTGCTTGCAGGAGATGATGCACATGCTCAGAAGAAGGGACTAGCACCCACAGACACCTCCTTCCTCCACCAGAGACCTCACCCACCTGTTTACAGAGTCACCCACTCTGTGCTACTCCTAATTTTTACCTTCTGAGCAAACAGAGCTCTTCTCTCTGGAGATGAAAATGACAAGAGACCACCTCCTAAACAAAATCCAGTTTGGCTTTAGCTTTGGCAGTAGCTCTGACCTCATTGCTCTGGAATCAGTTCCCGGGTCTAACTAGCAAATACTGCAGGAAAAATGGAAGGAGGCTAACTCCCTGGAGTTGCCCATTTGCACAGCGCAGCACGTTTTACACATGGCTTTGGAAAAGAAGGTGCAGAAACCATGGTAGGTGAGGAGAGCACAGACCAGTGACTTCCAGAGTAGGACAAACGGGAAAGGTGGAAGAGAAGTGCAGAAAACTGTTCAGGAGAAGACAGGCTGGAGTGACACCTGCTGAGACCTGCCTGATCTCCCAGGATGTCCCTCTTTGCCTGTTTTCTACAAATACTGGGGGGTTTATTGATTTAAAAAAGAGATGCTTGGCCAGCTTATAGAAAATGTAATGAGGGTTCTTTGCTGTTGTCCTGGCTTTTAAAGGGCCAAAAGCAGACCAAGTTCAAGGTGTCAGCTGCTCTGTTTGCAGCCTTAGAAAGACATCCTTGATCTTTTATTGTCCTGTTTTTGCTCCAAGCCGCAAACGCTCCCTAGGGAAATGGCTTGCCTTAAAAGAGATGCCATTGTAGCTGAAGAAGTTTAGCTTCACTTCCAATCTCTGACTCCTTGTGGAAAGTAATTGCTGCTCTGGCATGCCCTGTGCCTTTTATTCTTGCCTCTTTTATTCTTGTCCACAGTAGCTAAGTGGACACAGTTGCTGAAAATTCAGTAGGACTTCAATGTTTCCATGGAGGATCGTTCAGACCAGGAGTAACAACTGTAAGCAAAAGTGTACAGTCTAAGTTATGATTTTCTTTTTGGCCCTTATTCAGCTGGTGGGACAAGGTGATTACTACTTGGAATCCTGGATTAGTCAGACAATCAGAGAGGCACTGAGACTGCATAACATCCCAGCAACCAATTCAAAAGAAAAACAACACTTTACCCCGTCACGTAGACGTTGGGCATTTATTATGGATACTACAAAGGAATTTATTTTTCCCAAAATGGTTGAATAGAGGCAGCCCAAAACACAATTCTAGCACAGAGTCTCAGCTCTGGGCAGCCTGGTTACTGCGGGCCCAGCTGTTCACTGCTCAGCTTTCCTGGCTAATAAAAATTTTTTTCTTTAAAGCTCAAATTTACCTCCTCCAGGAAGACTTCCTGAGTGATCTCAGCTCACCTTTAATGCAAGGGAAATTCACCGCTCAGGGGCAGAAGCTAATATACCATCACATTCCTGTTTTTGTGTAACCTTGGAATTACTCTCTAATTGTGTTCTTGTCTATCTACACAGATACGTCAGTAGCCTTTTATATTCTGCATCTTCTGTTATCTCCCATGCCCGTATTATACACAGTGCTTGATCAATGTCAGTTGGATTTACAGAGACAGTAATCTCTAAGTGGCAGGTCCTTGGCTCATCCATCTGAGACCCAGGGTCTCTTAAGCAGATTGAGAAAGGGTCAGGACTATTGACTCAGGGACGTTCTTGGCTCTGTATGAGTGCTTTGTTTTTAAAACAAAGGTTTTTGTCTCCAGGGCATTGAAGACATAACCCCACTGTCAGCATATTTTTAATTATCTGCTTATGTTGAATCTCACTGTCAGGCCAGAGTCCCCAAACACAGATTCCCTCACTGCCCTGTGTGCTCGCTCCCCAGAGACAGAGCAGGTGGTAGAATGTGTTCAAGCGAGCCCTGTGCTTAAGGAAAGCGAACAGGGCAGTTTGGGACTTCATCTCTTCTCAAATTTCCTCAGGGTCCTAACCAACTAAAACTAATGAAAATAATGAATTTGTTTTATCCACAGGTGTTAACGTTCTTCCAAAAACAGTTGTTTGGCTAGCTGGACTGCCAGTAAGGCCTGCAGGTGTGGATCAGAGCAGTGTTCTGGATTCCTACAGTAAGGTTGCTATCTTCCACTTCACATCACCTGTGTCCTAATGAGCTCGCCGTATTGTGTGTCTGCTGTATGCCAGGCACTGTGGTAGGCGTTAGAGATACAGTGCTAAAGAGACATTGCTTATAATCTAATGAAAGAACTGGCATTAATGCAATAAGTATACAAGTAAGTGTGTAATTATCAACTGTGATAAAGGCCCTGAAGAAAAAAATTAGGATACTCTTCAAGAACATTATAAGAAGTTTTATTTCATCTAAGGGGGATGGGGAGGGGCAGGAAAGTTCAGGAGGCTTTTTCAGAGAAAGTAACATTTGAGCTGAGCACTAAAAGAGAAATAGAAATTAAAAAGTCAAGAGGTATAAGGGAGTGCTTGAGACAGAGCTTGGTCACTGGAGGAACTGAAATGGAGTCCTTGTGACTAGATGAAAGGGAATGCGGAAAGCAAGGATGGGGGAGGTAGGCAGGAACTGGACCATGTGGGGATATGTAAACAGTAATGAGGAGTTTGTCTTTTATTTTGGAACAATGCAAAGCCATTTGAAGCAGGGGGTGGGAACATTAAATTTGTATTTCCAGAACATTGCTCTGGTGGGACAAGGGTGAATGAAAACAGCATTATTTAGGTCTCTTCCAACACTCCCATGAAGAGGCTAATAAACCACCCAAGTCTGGCTTCTAAACCCCTGAGCCAAAGTGGGTTATGCCTCCCCAGGCCCACTGAAAAGACCAGAGGACTTGTTGAAAGGTGTGGGAGCCCTGGTAAAACTCACTGCTAAAGTATTCAAATCTGGGCCGCTTTAATTCCATCAGCATTTTGCCTCCACTCCCAAGGAATACATTCTTAAAATTATAACCCTTGAGTGCCCATGCCCAGGCATGCTCACTTCTGTTGGATCACAGTAATCATGACTTTGTGAATTACCAATCACGAAGTAAGTGATTAGCCCAAGGTCAGTGGACTAGTCAGCTGCCATCCCAAGGACAGCTTTCCAGTTCCCTGCACACAAAGCAGATGTGCGCCTGAGAAATGTCGTCAGGGGCTTCTAATGTGGGTCACTTAGAAAAAGAAAGAAAGAATTCGGGTTCCCCAAACACTTTAATTTGTTCTTCCATATTCATGTTTATTCTAAGATTCAGAAGTTCCCAGGATCACCCTCCGGGTGGTCAGAAACTCTCTTTGGGCAGGACAAGAATCCCTATTTGAAAAGCGTTGTTAACCAAATTTGGTTCTGCCTGAGCCATGAACATCTTTTGTGTAGCATACTTACTGGCAGACCCACCTTGCCGTTTCCTGAAGCTACTGCTACAGTTGAAACAGGCCTGTGAGTAAACCCTGGGTTGCCAGACAGACATCTTAATCCTCAACAGGTTTTGATCTGAAAAGCAACCACTTGTTCATCAGATTTTCTTTACAAATTTTGCACTGTTGACAGCTTGTATTTGGGTCTTTCTCTGCAGAAATGAACCCAGGGTTATTCTTCCTTTGGCATTTTAAAGGAATTCCAGGGGCACTCAGTCAAGCCACTGAAAAACCTGTGTTATTTCAGGACTTCTGGGCACGGATGTTTCAGGCCCCAGTAATGGCACTTCAATTAGAAAGGACTTACGTGCCAGCATTCTACCTCTATCAGACGAGGTGGCAAGGCCTGTGGGGTCTTATGGGTGGCACCACCAGGAAGAGAAGCAGCTTGAAAAATTGGACCTACATGCTCAGCTTTGTCCTTGCGGACAGAGCTCCCTCCCTTCAGCCTACTTCTCACTCCATGAGCTGATCTGTCCTGACAGCTGCCAAATCAGTCCTCTTACTCCTGGGGCTTGCTTTGGCACTACCACAGACCTTTCCTTTCAAAGTCCACTCCTCATTTAAAAAGTGTCTTTAGTCTTACTTCAGGGATGAATTAAACTGATCTAAAAGTCTTCATAGGAAAAGGTAGTTTCAACCAGCACATATATTCCAAAAGATATGCAAATCTATGGTGGTAGAACTTAACCACCAAATGCAAATCTATATTTGGACATAAATGATCTATAAATAATTCTGAAGAACACACAGGTCAGAGGGAGTGCTGTGATGTCTGTTATCATCTTTCTATATTTGTTTTGGTTTGTTTTTTTCTGATCCATGAGCCATTGGAATGCCTTTTCTGTCCTGTTCTTCCAAAGTAGAACAGCCCCTCTGTTTGGGTCCACAAGGTGTTCACTGAAGGGCAGAGCCTGAATCTAGTCTAGAGTCTGATGGAAAATAAAATGGGGTGTTCCTCCTTCAATCATTGACTGATCATTCCCTCTGTCACCAACTGATAGAGAAGCCTTGGGACAACTACATGACCTCTCTCTCCTTCCTTTCCTTGTTAGTAGAATAAGGAAAATATTGCTCCAGTGCTCTGTTATTGTGATACTTATTTGTAGTATGTGGGTGAATTGTGCAAAGGTTTTAAATAGTACATAAATATAACCATGCTATTATGTGAAGTAGTGTCCTCCTACCCTTTCTCCCTATTCTCCCTGGGGGGGAAAAAAACAAAGAAACAAAATCCTTGCCAAATTATGTGATGGCATGCCTAATTTAAGTCCTGCTCAGAATGGATCCATCCATGAGTTGTGGGATCCATCCATGGGTTCCTAAGAATACACATATGCTGCCTTGTTTGCTTTTTCACAGTCTCCACCGCCTGTACCTCGTGTGGGGTGAAGGAGAAGTCACACAAATTCCTGGAGGCACAATCTGTTGCATATTATTATAAATGCCACAAAGAGTTTAGGCTGGCTGACCATATTCAGAGGGCTTGAAATAACATTGTTGTGTGTGTGCTGACTCTGACAGTGTCTCTTACACTAAAAATTACCGGGGGCAGAGATCGGGCCTGCCATCCCTTTTCATGATGCAGTGACTTCCAGGCAATGAGTAAATGCTTCTGTGGGTGAACGGGCTGTGGTCCTAGTACTGTCACCAACAAGTTGGCATGTCTGGGGTATGGCTTTCAGTTTCTCTGGGCCTCATTTTCTTAGCTGGGGGTTTTCAAATGGTATTCAGTGAAACTCTTTGGTGAGAGGAGTAGAGATGGGCTCCATTGTTGTTGCTGTTATTATTATTGTTATTATTATTATTATTATTATTATTATTATTATTATTATTTAGCTTTAGGGTATTTATAAAATCTGGGCAAATAGGAAAAGTTTCAACATTGCAGTCTCCTAGCACCAACCCTACCAGAGCCCTTCCTGATTGCTTCTATGAGATAGATATTTTTTCATTTAGCCCGATTTTTCTTCTTTTTTCCTTCAAAGCTAATAACTTTTGGGGAGTAATGGTTAGAAACGGGTAATCACAGTTATCCCTGGTAGATTAGGAATTCTCAGTTTGACCCATCCATCATCTGGAAAGGTTTTCTCTATGAAACAGCTGTGATAGCGTTTTGGTCAGGTGAAATAGGGAGCAGCGCTAACCCCCCAATAACATGGCCATCTCCCAGGAGATGATTATTAGGCACAACTTAGACATTTGTCAGTATTTCCTGGGCCTCGATACTTGCCAGGAATGAAATGCGAACTTCTGGAATTGGTCCCATGTTCTGTCTTCTGAAGTAATTTCAATTAAAATAGACACACTCTGACATAAAATGCAGTGGTAGAAAATTCATTAAAATCCTGAATTGTGCTATCTTTTAGAGGTGGCATAATTTTCCAGTCTCCTTCTGGCTATCAATATACTGTGAGTGTCATTGACCCAAATGTTGCTACAACTTCGTCGAGTAACACAAGACCAAGACTGTCTCCTGGCCCAGGGAGAGTAATATCCCAAAGAAGACCCCTGAAAATGAGTCTGCAGCAAAACAAGTAAGGTCCCCAAACAATTTACGTGACCCGCCCCATTAGGCCCACCATGGTCTACTGAATGAGAAAGCAGTGACATCACACATCTAGAATCTGTATTCTCCTCTCCATCTCTAGCAATTACTCTCCATCATGCAACCTTTCTGAGGCCCTTAGTGTACCGTGTTTCCACGAAAATAAGGCCAGGTCTTACATTCATTTTTGCTCCAAAAGACACATTAGGGCTTATGTTCAGGGGATGTCATCCTGAAAAATCATGCTAGGGCTTATTTTCCGGTTAGGTCTTATTTTCGGGGAAACATGGTAGAAGTTTTTCCTTTTTCACCAACGAGGTTTATGTGGTAACAGAGAGATCTAGTGAACATGCGGGCCGTGGTAGATTTCCCAAACCTGTCATTAAAGCTCTTTTCAAAACTACACATTGCTTCTTTTTCTCTTTTCTCTCTGCCTTTCCCCAACCCTCACCCTTCCTCCTTGGCAATCCTACAGTGTCGCCATATTCCTGCTCTTGTCCTCCATCATGGGACCTTTCCACATAATGCTGAGTGTCTGGAAACAATCTCTCAGAAATGTGTCAACACTTCAGCACTCTTCTGAAGTTAAGAGGCAGATTTTTCAGGAAACATTTAAAAGGAGATTGGGTTTCACTGTTTTGAGTTATGGCACATGGAGAGAGGAGCCAAAACAAAGTATTATAAAAGGTTCAGAGAAATCCTAGGGTCAACACTTCTTAAATAAAGTTTTATGACCTAGTTGGAATGTGGCACAAGTTGCCTTTTTGGTTCATTTATTTAAAACAATTGTGTGACATCATTGTTTAGTCACTAGTCTATGTTTATCCCTCAGGCAATTCCTAACGAAGGTGTTGGCAACCATGAGATGCTGTTTCGTACACAACAGGCATCCCCATCTGTTTTGCTCATTTGCACAACGTGCTCTTTTCTCACACAACAGGTTTTGATTTTGTCCAATCAGTGAAACAGAGACACTTCAGAAGGGAAATTAAGTCTGGGAAATCACTATCCCTCTTAAAAGACAGAACTATTTAGATTTTAAAATAAAGTCTCCTTTAGCTTTAACTGCATCATCATACAGGTTTTCTGTTGTAAACTTTTTATTTTGAAACAATTTCAACCTACAAAAATTGTGTAAAAAGCACTCCTATATACACTTCACGCAGATTTGCTGTTTCTGAGATAACATTTTGTTATTTCTCTCTGGATATCATCGTCGTCATCATCAACATCATCGCCTGATCCATTTGAGAATACACTTCATATGCCTTTATCCCGAAATATTTTAGAGTATATTTCTTAAAAACAAAGACTCTCACTCCAACACAGTATAATTATCAAAGTCAGGAGATTTAATATAATATTATACTCTTGTCTAATCTATAGATCTTATTCAAATTTTTCCAGTTATGCCATAAATATCCTTCACAGCATTTTTTTGGAACAGTTTCTGCAGGTTGTGATATGAGGTACTTTCATTGATATTTACTTCTACATATTTTATCATTTCCATTATGAATTCCTCTTTAACCCATGAGTTATTTAGAACATTGCTTTACTCATTTCCAAACATGTTGTAAGTTATTATTAAGTTCTTTTCATTGTTAATTTCAAATTTAATTGCAGTTCTTTTATGCATCCATGGTCAGCTACGGGTCAGGTAAGGAGCCCTGTTTCTGGGGATTAACTGGCTATTAGCTAAAGCCAACAAGGGTGGAGGGTTGACTTGGCTATATGGTCACTCTCTATGTAGCAGGCTAGCTTGAGTACTTTCATATGGTAGGTAGCTGGGCAAAGATCTGAGGGAGAGAACATAAACTCACAAGGCCTCTTAAGGAGTAGGCTTAGAAATGGCACGACATCACTTCTGCTGTAAATTATTGGTCGAAGCAGGTCACATGGCCAGCCCACATTTCAAGGGTAGGAAAATAGATTCTATCTCTTAATAAGAGAAGATGGAAAGCCACACTGCAAAGAGGCATGGATACAAGTAAGAGAATGATTTGGGCCATTTTTGCAACAATGTATTACAAATGGAATATGCAATGAACTTAAATTATTATGGGATGAATTTAAATTAGTTATAAAAAGAAAAGATGCCAACACAAGCACATACAAGTAATTTTTGAGACTTGCATTTAGAGGAGGTTGTGGTAGAGGCTCTGAATCAGATACAGGACAACCAGTTGAATATTTGCCATAACCAAAGTATGTGTTGGGAGCCATGGGAGAGTCACAGAGGAACTCCTTCCTGCCTTTCAAGTAGCTATTACTTGAATAAGGAGGGCAGGGCAAGCCTCCAGCTCGACAACAAAGCAGAATATTAATGCTATGAGATGACTGGCCAAGGAAAATCTTTGGAATGAGGTAGACTTCAAGTATAGGCTGAAAAGAAAAAGCCATGGAAAGATTAAAGACTCAAAAGAGACAAAGATTATAGGCAATGGTTGCATTTTGGCCAGCATCTTTATTTAATTGTCAAAGAGGCCAAAGGCTGAGAAATACATCAATCATCAGAAGACAAAGGGAAAAGAATCCAAGTTCTCCCAATTGATTTTTTTCTTTTCTTTCTTTCTTTTCTTTTCTTTTTTCTTTTTTCTTTCTTTTTTTTTTTTAGTTAAACCAGAAGGAATTTATTGCTTTTAACTTAAAGAACACTTGTATCAACAAGAATTCTATACACCTCAGCAAAGATAGGTCCTAGCTTATGGTCACTCTGGCAGTTTTTCATGATTTCCCAAGGCATCCCCCTCCACACCACAGCCATCCACTTGATGTTTTGGTGCCCAGGTCAAATGAAGCCAGGAAGAAAGACCAGAGACTGGTGCTCAAAGGGTACATTGACCTGAGGGCCTGCGTTCCCTGACTAGCAATCCCAAAAGTTTTTTTTTTTTTTTGTAGAATTAGCTTGGTCTATAGATTTTGCAGAACTGAAGGCTGACACTCAAAATGTCTTTTGGCTACTTTCTCATGTGTCTAAATTATCAGTGATTTTTTTTTTTTAATACTATCAAAATTTGACTAGGATTTTGGTTTCCAAAAGTTATTGTCTATTCTGGCTAACTCTTAGGTTGAAGGCAGGGACAAGAGCTGGTCTTTGGTGTGTCTTAAAGGGGCCAGAGGACCACGGTCCCCAAGGGAACCAGTTCTGTTCAAGTCATTGCTCCTCACCAAGACTTTGTTGTCCTTGGAAATGACCAGAACTTCACCCACTGGAAAAGAATGAGCCTGGCACAAGTAAGCCAGGCATTCCCATAATATGCAATATTTCTTTCCAAGAATGGGAAGAGATGATGTAGAGATGAGTCAATCATCCCCATGCAAAAACTAGTGGATGTTTCTGGAAATAAGTAGGAAATATTTAATAACTATTGTTCATGCTTCTATCTCTAAAATGATTTCAGTCCAACACTGCTTTATGAGTTTGAATTTGTAACAGGAAAGATTCTAGTCTAGACTCAGGGAGCAGTCAAGACGAGGAAATAAATATATTTGAGTGCTATTCTGTGCTAGAAACTATGCTTTTCTTTTGCTCGTTCACCACATCTAATCAATTTCCCTGTCTTTTCAGTTCTGACTCTTTAATGTTTCTAAGATTCAATCTCTTCTCTGTGTTCCCACCTTAATTCACAATCTCATCATCTTTCAGTAGGATTATTGTAATAGTCTCTGTTATGGGCTGAATTGTGTTCCCCCCAAATTCATATGTTGAAGTCATACCCCTTGTACTTCACAATGTGACTGTATTTTGAGAAGTGCCTTCAAAAAGGTAAGTAAGGTAAACTGAGGTCATGTGAATGGTCCCTAATCCAATATGATTGCTGTCCTTGTAAGAAGAGATTAGGACACAGACATGGACAGAGGGAAGACCATGTAAAGACAAAGGGAGAAGACAGACATCTACAAGCCAAGGAAAGAGCTCTAGAAGAAATCAACCCTACCAGCACCTCGGTCTCAGTCTTCTCGCCTCCAGAATTGTGAGAAGATAAATTTCTGTTGTTTAAGCCACTCAGTCTGTGGTACTTTGTTATGGCAGCCTGAGCAAACTAATTTAGACTCCTATCTGAGCTCCTTGCTTCCAGTTTTGTCCTTCTCAAATCGTTACTTCTAAAAGTATAATTACGCATTTCAGTCATTAGTCTGACTTTGTCACTTGCCCCCTTAAAACCCCACCTCTCACTGTAGTGTTTTCCACATTAAGTTTCCTGGAACATGAGTTCTATAAAATGTCCCTCAGTTATGGAGGTTTGGAAAGTCTGTAAGTCTCCAACCTGGGGTGGGGAGGGTCACATTAGTGTACATATGCATATTAAAGTCTATTAGATGTTTTGTAGTCAAAAAACCTGATTCACTTGATATAACCCAGTGTTTCCATATTTATTTGATTATGGAGATTCTTTTTCTTAGTATAAAACACATGATAGCCACTAGAACTTGTGTTCAGTAATACAAACTAGAAAACGCTGCCCTCCACAATCTAGCCCACATTCTCTTGCATGTCATGCAAAAGGAGAATCGCCAGATTTGGCAAACAAAACTACCAGATGCCTAGTTGGATTTGAATTTCAGATAAGTTTAAAAAATTGTTTGTTGTTTATCTGAAATTCAAATTAATTGGATATCCTGTATTTTATCTGACAACGTTGTACAGGACCCTTTGTGACCCATATATAGTGAACAGACTGAATCAAAAGGAATTTGTAAGAATTTTTTACACCAGTTAACATACTATGAAAAGATAAAGTCAAGGTTGACTCTCAGCTTTCCATTGGAATACTTCACTTTGCCACCAACCCATTTACTTAAAGTAGTGTCTCCCCATACTGGCTACACATTAGAATAATCGAAGGAGCTTTTAAAAATGCCCACCCCCCATTTTAAACCAAGAGACTTAGAATTGGAGTGTTGAATGGCGTGTTTGAAAGGCAGGGCAGGAACACAAGGAAAGTGAGGCATCTAGGGAACAAGACTTAAGGACCTTACTTTCGGGACCCACCCTGCACTTGCCCAACCCTGAGAGGGAGCATCTCCTTATATCTTGTGTCCTGTACACTTTCGGGCCTTCCCTAGTCAAGCCCTGTTAAAAGAAATAGGTGCAGGATTGTGGAGGAGAGCTTGCAGGGGATTTCTGAAAAGCCCTGTGTCCCACTTCAGTATTTCGTTGCTTTACAAGAAAATGTCAACCTTTTCCAACAATGGACATGAACTCCAGCCCATAAGCAGGAGTCAGGAGAGGCTTCACCAGGCCAGGTTTTCCTGAAATGTAAACTTGCAGTTGACTGCAGTTTTCTCCTGAAGGCCACTCATAAAAATGACAAAATGCTTGGGTTCCTCATTCTTTTTGAGTGAAGGCTGGTGATAGCTTCTGCTTCATATTCAAGTACAGTTTTCACTTTCTGGAAACATAATAAAAGTATGTGCTTCACTTTTCTCTCCAAGGTTTTATGGATTCCCACCCTTCCTCTCCCTTCTCCTCCTCTTCCTCGCTGCTTTCTGCCCCTTCTTGTCAGTGATTTCATCTCCTGTCACCGGCAGGCTGGTCAGAAAGGCACATCATTAATCTTCGCTGGAGACGGTGACTAGAACAGCCTGCCCAGGAGCAGCTAAGGCCAGCCTCGGGAGGCCAGCTCCTTGAAAGGTCTCTGGGCCTCTAAGTTCCATGATGTCATTAGCATTATGCCCCTGCACCATTGTTACTGGCTGGTGGCCAGATCCTTAACTGCGGACTCCCAGACGCTCTTCAAGTTTTAAAAGACTAGAGAAACCAACTTTGTAATTTTCCAGTGCTGAAAAAAGATGGTAGTGGTTGATGGGCCTCCCAGCACGGCCACAATGAACTTCTTTTGATTGTGATAATAACTGAATGGTTTTCAATGAAGTTCTTCTTATAATTAGATTCAAAAAGCACCTCCTGAGAAGAAAATTTGAAAGAGAAAAATAGAGAAAGGGTCAGATAGGGTAGCGTTTGCAGCAATTTCCTGGCATTATCAAGATCATGAAATTGTATGGGCGTATCTTACTTGGCTCAAGATTCATGTCTCTGTAAAGTTTCACATAAATGGAATTTTTAAAAATTAAATCACTAGAAGCACACAAGGCAAGATTGCAAAATAAAGGAAGCTTGGAGGGCCATACTTTATACAGTGAATTATCTTTATATAATGCACATTATCCTTCCCAGGCACACACAATGATTTCTTTTATAAGTCTGAATTTTTTACAGGTTGGATTTTCATGAGGTAGGGGTGCCTCTTACTTACAATGATAACTGGTCTGAGGTCACAGCTGTTCTCAGGCTCTTAAATCGAACTGGTCATGATGTTCTCGTGGAAGAATGAGTAGTTACCAGGTTCTGTGGGGGGAATTTGGAACTGAGAAAATCATCCTTGTGGATAAGCTGACCCAGAATCCTCCTGGCCTACTTCCCGAGTGATGTGATCTCTGGCGTATCCAGATTTCAATGACTGGACATTAGAAGAGTTGACCGGGGAATATGCTGGCGCTAAATGGAACAAACAAGCAGTGTGGTGTAGTGGATAGAAGTATGATCTCTGTGACAAGACTGCTCTGCCTCCAGCCTCTAGCTGGGTGACTCCCTGAACCTTTGTATCCTAATCTGGAGATAGTACCTACCTGAAGGTAGCACCTGGCATATAGTAAGTGCTCAAAAAATGTTATCTTTTTCTAACTTCCTGGACTAGCTCTATTAGGGTAGGAGGGAACATATCAAAAGAAGACCAAAGATGCTAATGTATACTGAGTGCTGGTCCATGCCAGGTACATGCTGCATACTTTCATTTAATCCTTAGATCACACACAGTGTCACCGATAATATCCCTACTTCCCAACAGAAATAGAAGCTCAGAGAGGTTTAACAACTTTCCTAATGTCACACAGCAGATAAGTGACAAAGCAGATATTTGAGGCCAGTGGTATCATTCTTTTCACTCTATCTTGGCCCTGAGGAGACCAAAACCTGAAAGTGACTTTTCAATGATGAAGGCTTAGGGCCTGGAGAGTATTTGGATTTGGGAGTAACATGGTTTCGGAAGATACATCAAGAAAGGAAAGAAAGGAAATTCTTTGATTTATTCCACAAAGATTTATTGAGAATCTACAGTGTGCTGTAGACACTCTAGGTGCAAAGGTAAATAAAACCTTGCCCCCGGGCCTCAAAGTCCCATAAGGGACATGTAAAATTACCATAAACCCCAACCAGTATAAGGATTTAGGTGTGAGGAATGTGCTATTTGATCCCTGAGCAACAGAGGACCAACTTTACCCAAGGAGGGCTTCACAGGAAGGTGACATTTGAGGACTTTACAAGTATTACCTTACTTAATCACCTCATACTTAGGGAGGTGGGCAATATTATTACCCTGGGGCAGGGACAGATAGTTACCAGGACCTAAAGCTCCCTTCTTACTTATTAAGAGAACCTGACTTGCCTTGGGGAGGCAATACGGCCAGCTCCAAGTCTACATTTTCCAGATTCCTTTGCAGGCAGTTATGTCCCATAAAATGGAAGCAGAGGTCATTTGGTTGGACTTCCCAAAAAGCTTCTTAAAAAGGGAATAGGCTGCCTCATGGGTTTTTTCTTGCTCTTTCCCCTTTTTTCCTGCTTCCTGATTCCTGCCTGGAGTGCAGATTGACAGCCAAGGCTCTAGTAGTACAACCTTGTGACCTTGAGAAAGGAAGCTGCAGGCAGAAGGACAGAAGGAGCCTGGGTCCCTGATGACCACGACTTGCTGTACCAGCCTCGGACTGCCTCCCTCCAGACTTGTTTGTTTAAATGAAGGCAAAACAAATCTCTATCTTATTTAAGCCTATGTTATTTCTAGTTGTTATTAGCATCTGACCCAGTTCCTAATTGGCATATAGCCGTGAGGTTATTAGGTGGTGGTGCTGGGATCTAAACTCAAGTCGCCTGATTCTCCAATGCACGTTCTTACCCACTACTCTATATTGTTGGGACAGCCTGCGGCCCTAGTGCAACCTAATAGCCTAGCATGTTTCCTTGAAATTTTAATCCCTTTTTGTCAACTATTTGGTCCTGGCATCAAGACCACAGCATGGTACTCAGTAACACTTAATAATGTATGTTGAATAAATATAATGAATAACTGCCCTCAATTATTTCCTGCAGGAACTGTTTTTCTGAGGGGCTGGACAATGATCTCTGCTTCTCAGATTTCCCCAGGCCAGTGTCAGCACGAAGCTTGTGAGAAAACTGAAGTTCTTTGAGATATTAAAAGAAAGTAAAGAATAAATTAGAAATTTCAGATAAAAATTTAAACAAAGATATATATATATATATATAAAACCTCATTTAATTAAGAATTCTTTTAATGATGAAGCAAAATCCTCTATTTTTTTTAGAAAATACTATAAAATTAAATGGAATGAAAATAAGAGTTGCTAACCCAAGTCCTTTTTTTCAAATTTATTTTTTACTGATTGCAAAAATAGCAAATATGACTATAAAAATTGAAAGTGAAATTCCTCTCATAACTCCTGTATAACAGTGTGGGGACAGAGCCAGGAGTACAGTTTCTAGGTTCTCGGCCTCACGTGGAAAGGTGCTGGCTCAGGTAGTAAATGGCCGTCGACTGTGATCAAATGGCCATCAGCTGTGGCTAGTTGGCCGTCAGCTGTAACCAGTGAGCCATTGGGCACTAATATAACTGCCGTGGCTAGGCTAGCAGAAAATGGGGGCTAGCAAGAAGATGGGGGCTGAGCCTGCAAGCGGCGCAGTGAGGGTTGAGAATTGTGTTGCTCCTGGTTCCTGTGTCTCCAACCCAGCCGCCAGCGAGAGTATAGTGGTATGACTCCCCTACCTATGGCTCCGTGGGTGTTCCTTTTTGGCCTCACCATGTCCTGCGTTCTTATGTGGGGAGAGGGACCAGAGACCCCGCAGGCCGCCCCGCGGACAAATGGCGCAGCGAGCAGGGTCCCCTGCATGACAAACAGGTTGGTAAAAATCTTTTCAACTCTTTTTCCTATACATAAAAACATTAAATATATAAGTTTATAAAAATGAGTTCATAATATATATGTATATATATGTACTTTTGCAATCTTTGCTTTTTCCACTTAACATTATATCTTGGACATTACCCCACATCATGCATTTAGATTAACCTGTTTCTACTTAAGGCATCAGAGTATCCTTTATCCCAATGTGCCTCTTTAAAAAAAAAAAAAAAAGTGTCAGGGATATCATTGACCTTGTGCTGTCAAGTGTCGTCAGGTGTTTACAGGACGTGGTTGATGAGAAGGACATCAGAGATTAACTCTCACCCCTAACTGGAGTAATCTGGGTCCTGGAGTAGTCAGACAGGCTGGAAAACATTCAGTTCTAGAAAGAAAAATATTCTAGAATCAATGTTTTGTGGCTAGAAAGCCATGAAGCTCACAGTTAGGAACAAACAACTTAGGGCAGCCAGGATACTCAACAAGCATCAAGGATCCCTGAAAATGGCTTTCTCTGACGCACACCTGGCAGCTGCAGGCACCGATGCTGGGTGCGTGGGGGCGGGTATCATTCTATAACCCCGCAGAAAATCAGCTCCTTGACTGGCTTTCTCCTAGAGGATTGAGGGCCTGAGGGGTGCTGGGCACTTACCCTTCTGACTCAGCTAGTGGGGAGAAAGGGGTCAAATAAGGAAGCCAGCCGGGATAGCCTCGCGCTGGGGGACTTTAGGCTCTAGATGGGGACATGAATGGTATGAATCTCACTCTTACCAAAATCAAACATACTCACTGGCCACACGAGTCTCCCGAATCCATAAATCAACCTAGTCAGCTATTGTAACCCAAACTCACTTGGTAAATGTTGAGAGCAGCTGTTTTAAGCTGGATAGCCATCTAGGCTCAAGCAAGCAGAATTTTGGGAGGGGTGAGTTAATCATCAAACAGGGCTTTAAAAGAGGAAAGAAGCCCAGATGTCAGAGCCTAGCTGGCACAGAAGCACTGTGGCAGAGGGCTGGCAAGTGGCACTAGGGGTTGGGGTGGCAGTGAAGGAGATCAATCAGGAGATTAGTTCAGGCATTAAGAACAGTTTAAGGTGGACTGTAAAAAACATGGGGAAAGGGGTAGGTAAAATAGTGTGAGGGGCTTTTGACCCTGTGTTGAAGAGATTGACTTGGATAGATTGGCAACAGAGCAGCGGTGTCTTGGGTGGGGGCATCCCTGAGGAAAGCCAGGCAGACCACAGCTGCACCTGCTGGGCCCCTGTATGCCATGCACCTGGAAGGAAGCAGCTCTACCAGGAACCTCACCAGCCCTTCTTTTGTGCCTGTTGGGTAATATGCACCCAGTTGCATCCGGTATTGTTTCACTGGCAGAGGGTTTTAGGATTTCTAGCTGACCAGCTGGCCCAACTAGCATTTTCCCCTCCAAGATGGCAAAACAGCTAAGCCTGCCTTCCATTCCACAGTGTCAATGCCCTCCAGCCAGACACCACCAGGATCACCGGAGTTGAACAATGTTTGGTTTAGTGATTAGTTTCAATGAGTGGTAGCACACACCATGGGGAGCCGTGGGCATCTCAGGAGGAGGCTACTGAGAACAGAGAACTTAGAGAATTGAGGCTAGGATTAGGTGACCTGGAGAAGAGTACCAAAAAACGGAGGATCTTGCTGTGCCTTGGATATTATCAGGAAGCAGGGGTAATGTCATGATTGTCTTAATCACTTACCTAGAAGGCAAGGAGGAATGAGACAAGGTAAAGCTGCAATTGGTAAAGAAAAAGCAGTCACTCGTATCAGTCAGGAAAGGGGCATCTTTGATCATTTTTGAACAATGTTCTTTTTTGTCTGGGTCCAGGCATGATTATGGATTAGTCTTTTGTTGTTTTGCTCCATCACAATCACAGAGCACCCTTGTCTGATGCTGGTGTTTTATGGAAATACTTAGGTTCAGCAGGAGAACACCACTTCTTGGCTTGCATTTCTTGGCTTGTGGCCCCTTCCTCTATCTTCAAAGCTGGCAGCATAGTATCGTCAAATCTCTCTCTCTCTGAGTGTGACCCCTGCCTCCTGAACATGTCTTGTTCTCTCTGACCCTCTTGGCTCTCTCTTACAAGAACCCTTGTGATTATACTTGGCCCATTCAGTGTTACTTCATCTGTAAAAATGGGATGATAACTTGTCCCGCCTATTCCAGGAAGTTATTGTATCACATGAATTAATGTGGTATATCTGGAAAAATAAGAAATGTCATAAAATATAGGGTACAATTATGAAGTATTATGAAGCCTATGGGTACAAAAGGGATGTAATATATTAACATAAAACCCTGGAATTTAAAGAAATGGAGTTGAGTCCTGCTCTCCAAACTTTACTTTCTCTGTTATCTTGGACAAGTAACTTCACATTTTTGAGTTTCATTGTATGTAAAATTTGGAAGATGCTGTCTTCTCATAACAGTATTGTGGAGTTTAAACCAGGAAATGTAGGCAGTGCTGCTTTGTGAAATGGGAAAATACTGCCCCCAAATACTTTTTCCCGGTGCACAGTGAAACCTGACCACAGTGCAGTACCCATGTAAGACCAATGCCAACATGTTTTGAATTTGCACTGTCTGAAGTGAATGAGAAATAAAGAGGAGGTAGCCAACAACGTGCCTCTCGTTCCGTCTCCCCTTAGCCACTGAGGGGGCAAAAGGCAGCAAAAAGAAACTGTGGCATTTAAAATGGTGATTCATAAAAAAACACAAAATTTCCCTGTGGAGAATACAGACTCTTCCTACAATGAAGAGGTTTAGGTCCAGGCTGACTTTCTCGGTAAGAATTGTCTTTGGTCGTACTTAAGTTATTGAAACAAGTTGCTCACAAACAGACTTATTCATTCAGTCCCTGTTATGTAATCACATGGATGGCACTCTTTAGAAATAGACATGAAATACATGCTTTTTGAGTGTGGCCTATGCACTCCAGATCTATTTATTTATTCAACATACCATTTTTAAACACTGAACTACATGCTAGACACTGTCCTTGGTGTTGGGAACACGGTGGGAAGTAAAGATAGAAAATCTCCCTGCCCTCATAGAACTTATAAGTTAAAGAGGTGAACATTGATCAAACAATTCCACAAATGAATGTAAAATCACAGTCGAAATCACTCACAGAAAAGGTTCATGGTGCCACAGGAGCTTACCACAGGGGTCCTAACTTAACCTCCAAAAACTAACATTTGAGCTGAGATCTGAATGAAGGCTGAGCAAGGGTATTCAGAGGAAAAATGGAGAAGGGAAGAGCTTTCCAAGCTGAGGGAATAGCACGTGCAAAGGCAACGATGAAGCGTGGAAAGTTTGAAGACCTAAGAGAAGGCCAGCGTGGCTAGAATCTGCAAGTAAAGGGGACAGTGGTTGAGATACAGACTGGAGAGGTGGGCAGGGCAGTTCCAGCTACAAGGGTCATTATGTGAGTCGGCATAGCAACTGACAAAGTTAAGAGTGTTTCATCCAGTCCCTGGTTTTGTTTTGATTTTAGTGTTCATAGGAGAATCCTATCATTGCATGTTTATAACCTGAAAAATCATTTAAATAGGTAATAATTGACTACAATGACATGATTATCACTAGGATAATAGGCACATTATGTCACCTTGTATAGGTACTTGAAGTGTGTCCATGGTGGTCTAAATTGCCCATACATGACGCTACAGACTGGCTCCAAGACCAGGATGCAAAGACCAGGCCAGATACTACGGAAAATCACTAATAGCAACTTTTGCCTCACTCCTGTACTTTCCCAAGCATTTCACACAATGATCCCATTTGATTCCCACAAAGTAGCTGTGAAATAGAGCGTTTGAGCAGTGGGGAACATGTCCAATGACTTACCCCAGGTCCCACAGGGACAGAGGGGACACTTGAGCCCACATTCACTGTTTCTACGTAAAAATGGTTTTCCCCATAGACTGTCACTGAGTCACCTACATACTCTGACTCTCTCTCTGACCTCCTTAAAATCACAGAACTCTACAATTTTCAACGTTGAAGGGAAACTTGAACGTCAGCCAACTGGTCCAGTGCTCTCATTTAGAAATCGCAGGAAATACAAAAATTTTGAGACGGAATAATATTTCAGAAATGACTTAAAGAGCTATTTTCCACTAAAGGAAGAGAGGAGTCATTATTCCGATCCCTTCTGGTGACTCACTATTGGCTTCCTAGCATAGGATGTAATGGAAAGACTCCGTTCCCATCATTAGTTAGCTGTGACCTTAGGAGGCAGATCACTTTCCTCAAATACCCTCCATTTTCTCATTACAAAATAGAAAGGTAAAGTGACTGCGGCTAATGATAAACTCATCTTACATCATATCTTAGATCACACGTGTGCACACACACACACACAGAATTGAAGCAAAAGTTCCAAGAATCTGTGCTTATCCTTACTAGTACAATATATACTTTTCTATTCTACTTTTCGAAATAGCTCTTTGCAGTCCACTAAACTGATTTTACTCCCCACTAAAATTTAAATTCCTCAGGTTGACAGACACTGGACTGGACACCCTCTGAGGGAGCTTCCAGCCAGATTCTCTGACATCTCTCAGGGCTCCCAGAGCCTCTGTGAGGTTTCTCTCTAGTGAGGCAACTCTCTGGCCTTCCCCTGACCTGGCAGCTGCAGGGTGACTTGGAGGTTGACACTCTCTGTCGGGCCTTTGACCTTGCAAACTAGTATTGGTCTGTATCACTTTGTCCCTGCATGGATAAACAAAGCACCAAGCACGGCCTTCAGATCACAGTCAGCCAAGATAAGGTTCATGTTCAGAGTCAAATTACAGAGTTAGAGAACTTGGCCAGTCTCTGCCTGTTCCACATCCCAGATACCCCACACACCACATACACATATACCACACACCTTATCCATGCATATACCACACATGGCATATACTGGGACACAGACCCTACAGACACTTTACACACACACACACACACACTCACTTACACACATACCACGTGTATCCACACACACACACTCACCACACTACATACGTCTCACAGACCACACATACACAGACCCCCCCACACCTTTTACACACATACCAAAACATGTATCCACACATACAAAACACACACATGTGCATACAAACACACACGTGCACACACACACGTGCACACACACACCAAAAAACTCTTGAGAGTCCTCAGACTCCTTAGTTATAAAGCAAGAAATCCTATAATTTAAAGATCAATGATTCAGAAGCAAAAAATTTAAAGTTAATCTGTAATAGTTTTAATCTATACCTATACACCCACTAGTATAGAGTTAGAGTATTTTCAACAGTTGTAAAAATTTGCATAAAAATACACTGGTAATTCAACAATGACACCACTGAAGCACTTTGTTTTTTAAAATTGTGCTGTTTTTAAAAATCAAATAACATTACTATGGTATTTCAATTATAATTTTTTCAAATTTAATTGAATTTTCACTTTATGAGTGCTTATTTATAATGTTATATTCTTAATTTGTCTGCTAATTCGTAATAGCTTAGTACTGTATGTTTAATGTTTATATCTTTAGTACATTTGCTTAATGTTTTGCAATTGACTTATAAATGTATGTTTCTGCAAAGCACTACATATATTGTTTCACTGGTGTTTTAAGTTTTATGAATTCTGAAGATTTAAAAATATAATAACAGTAGCAATCCAAGTATTTCACCATGAAGTGAAGTAAATCACTAAAATGCTAGCCTTCCCATTTTGCCTTGAAATTACCATTACCTGCAGGATAGGGAGCTGGAGAAAGTACTTGTTCTCATGCACCCATGACGCTGCGGAAGTTGCTTTCGGCACCAGCTTAGTGCTTGGCACCTGGAAAACTCTCAGGAAATGTCTGGTGAGAGAATGGCTGAAAAGGAAGGAGTGGATGTTAGGGGAAAGACAAACAGAGAAAAAGAGGAGAGAGAGAAAGGTCAAGGAAGAAATGGAGGAAATGAGGCTGGGGATGGGGTGGATACAGAGAGTAAGATGGAAGAAACAACTGTGTGTTGCTTCTGCCTTCGACATCTTTTCTCTTTGGAAAAATGGAAATCAAAGATCATTTCCATGACAGATCTTGTTCAAAATATTATTACTGGAACCCACCTGGTGAAGTGGCAATTCTGTGGAAAGTTCACTGGAACATTCCGCTTTTCATCTGCAATAGAGGAAGCAAATCTTGCTGAGACATCTGGCAGATGCACAGTTGTTTCATCTTGGACACTGCTTCTGAGTGCATTTTGCTATGGTACCAAAAGCTATGTCACAGAAATATGTGCATCACTCATGTCCAATTGTTTTCTTTTTACCTCTGAGGATCATACATGAGTTTTGGAAGGAGGGTTATGGTTTTATTGTTTTTCCAAATAAAAATAATAAGTGCTCATTATTTTTGAACAATCAGAAGATACAGATAAGCATAAACAAGGAAGTAAATATTGCCTATTGTTCAAAACATCCAGAGACGGTCATGATTAACACTTGGTATTCTAGATTTTATTTTTTAAATATATACATATAAAAATATATGTAGATATAATAGTACTGTATATTCCATTACATTATCTTTGTTTTGCTTACCATGTCAAGCACATCTCTGTCCATCTTTTGACATTATTACATAGCTTTCTGTTCCACTATTGACAAATATTTAAGTTTGCCAATCTTTGGTTTTTATAAACAAAATTAAACACACCAAAGAACATTCTTGTACAGGCATTTCTGTGCATTTATCCTGATAAATTCTTAGATGTGAACATTTAAATGTCAGTATGCACATTTTTAAAATGCTATATCAATTTGCCAAATTGCCCTCCAGAAAGTTTGAACCAATTTATAGTCCCTTTAAAGTGTATGAAAGTACCTATTATCTCACACCCTCATCAACACTAGTTATTATCATTTTTTTTCAAATTTTTCCAGTTTTATAAGTTAAAAGGTATTTTCATTAGCATTTCATTTATTATGAGTAAGGTAAAATATTTGCATGTTTATTGGCCATTTGAAGTTCTCTTTTTTTGTGTGTAACTCACCTAACCATGTTTCAACTGTGTTTTTCTAATCCATTTTCTAAATCTTTTCATTGATTTCTAAGAGTTATTCATAATTCAGATGTTAACCTTTGCCTCCTATGTGTTGTGAATTTTCTTTTCAGTTTTTCATAACTTTAAGTATGTGGTTTAGATATATAAAGTTTTCTTTTGTTTTAAGTAGCCAATATATCAATAACTTTCTTGTTGTTTCTTACTTTTGAATCATGCTCACAAGGGCATTCCTCATTCCAAAATTATATAATTTTTTACCTGTGTTTTTTCTATCCTCTTATTTTTTACATTTATATTTTTAAGTCACCTGGAGATTATTTGATATCTAGTGTGAGGTAGGGATCTAATGTTTTCCCCTAACTTGTTAATTGCTTCATTAACATTTGGACTCAATAGTCCATATTATTTCTATTGATTGGAAATGGCTTCTTTACCATACTTTAAATTCTTACAGATACGTGAGCTCTTAAGTTACTTGCCTTTTTCGTAGTTTTCTGAAGCCCTAAGTCCATGTATATTAGTCTCTTAGAACTATCTATTATTTTAACTATCCAGATTGAAATTTCTTATTCCACAGACTTTTCAAGATTTTAGAATAATGTATGCTACTTTTAATAGAAAGAACAAGGTCTGTTTACTTACATTGGAGGTGTGGCATAGGAGAGAATTTTTCCCCTGGGTCGTAGTTTCAGTTGTGGAAAAATCTAACGACTATCTATTCCAATCCTCTAATTTTACAGCTAAGAACTAGAAATATTAACTGATTTGTTTATGGTTAACATAGCTAGCAGCGCAGATCTAAGACTGGAAGCAAGAGTAGAACCAAAGCTAGTTAATGGAGAGGTGAGACTGTAACTAAGTTATATTCTCCTAAAGCCATGCTAGATGGAGATGGTTACAATGAGAGTTTATTAAGGACAGCAAAAGCAGATTTAATAACAAACCCTCTTTGTTCTGGATCTCCAGGATCTAACAACTTTGAGGGAAATGAGAGGTTTCTGGAACACCAACTTGAGAGGGGAGTTAACCCTACAGGAGTGCTTGTTGTTAACTGACTGAGTCCTTAGGAAACTTAACATAAAAAGGAGACATCACAGACATACTTATAGCAAGCACAGAAGTACACACGCACATTCAGTAGGAGCAGTTTACCCAGTATTGAGCTTTCAAAGAGAAGTTTCAGACATTTCTCAGTAGTGCCACTCTCACCCTGGGAGATTGGAAAGGTCATTTCGGTCAAACGCCAGCAAGTGCAGGCAACTGAGAGGCAGGAAATGAGTGCAGCTTGAGAGCTCAGCAAAAGAGAAAAGCTTTTTATAGCCAAGGCCTGGGAGGAAACACTGATGATCTGAGGAGGCCTGTGCATATGTTTGTGTTTTCTTTTCCTTGTTAAGCAAACTCTCAGACTGTGTTCTTTACAAGCCATCCAGGCTCTTTCACCCTCCTACCTCATGGAAATTCATTCTGACTTCACTGAAGTTTTAAAATATGTTTACTTTATCCCAAAGATATTTTGTAGTTTATTTTTCAATAGGAAACATAGTTATATGCCTTAAAATTTAAAAAACACCAACTGATATATAGTGAAAATCCCTCTCCCACCCATGGCCCTCAGCTACCCAGGTCCCTGCCCTAGGGAAAAGCAAGTTGTAGTTTCTTATTTACCCTTCTAGAGTTATTTCAGACATAGTCAAATATATGACTATCACATATATTCTTTTGTGAAAATGTTTACACACAGTGTAGCATATTACACACACTTTTGTGCACCTTGACAATTTTACTTAGCAATACACCTTGGGGATGTTCTGCATCTATACAAAAAAAGCCACATGATTTTTGTTACAGCTGCATCTCATTATACTCTAATGTATGACTAAAGCATTGTTTATTTAGCCGTGTCTCTTATTACTCACAGGTTGCCATCACACACAATACTGCAATTAATACATTATTTTACACATCAGCAAATTTTTATCAAGAATAAAGCCCTAGAAGGAAAAATGCGGGATATAAGTAAATGAGCATTTATAGTTTTCACAGAAATTGCTGAATTACCCCTCTTAGAGATTGTACCAATTTAAAGCCCTCTCAGTAATGTAGAAAATGCCTGTTTCCTCACCTTTTTACTAATATAGTGTGTTGCCAACATTTTTTTTAACCTCTGTTAATGTGATAGGTGGACAATGGTATTTCAGTATAAACTTGTATTTCTCTTATTATGAGTGAGATTGAGAATCTTTTCATATATTTAAGGGCAATATGTATTTCTGTCCTATAAACTGTTCATACCCTTAGGGTTATTTTTGTTTTTGTTTTGTCTAGCATGTTTTTCACCCTTTTCTTGTTGATTTATAAGAGCTTTTTATATATTATAACACCTAGTGATTTATCTGTGGTTTTAGTTGCATATATTTTCCCTAGTTTGTTGTCATTTAACTTTACTATTAGCATTTTAGAAATTCTTTTATTTTATGTTTTCTGTGTTTTCTGTCAGACTTTCCCAGCCCAAGATTGTTAAAAAAAAAAAAAAAAAAAAAAATTCTATGGTCTATTTTTTCTACATTTATGGTTTATTTTTACTTTGAAAAAATTTTTTTAAATGAGAGCATTTTTTTTTTTCAATTTTTATTGGGGAATATTGGGGAACAGTGTGTTTTTCCAGGGCCCATCAGTTGTCCTTCAATCTACGTAGTTGTGGAGGGCGCAGCTCAGCTCCAAGTCCAGTCGCCCTTTTCAATCTTAGTTGCAGGGGGCGGAGCCCGCCATCCCATGCAGGAATTGAACCGGCAACCTTGCTGTTAAGAGCTCCCACTCTAACCAACTGACCCATCCAGCCGCCCCTACTTTGAAATTTTTGATCTATCTAACATGTATCCTGATTTAAAGTTTTAGGTTTGGAAGCAATTTTATTTTTTCCAGATGGTTAACCAGTTATTCCAACCCTATTTATTAAATGATCTTTCTTTTCTCTAATGATTTGAAACACTGTCTTTATAATATCTATATTTTTAAGGTATTCACATGCTATAATTTATAATAAAATATTTCCCCTTTAACAACTGTCCTTAAAAGCTTCATAAATCTTATAATGATTTCATATCAGTCTCTTACAATCACTGGAAAATCACGTTTTTATAATTTTCTTCTTTTTACTTCCTCTCTCTTCTTTGCTTTAGAATATTATATTCTGTCATGATAAAAACCCTAGGGACAGAAGGGAATTTCCTCAACTTAAAAAAAGATTATCTACAAATATTCTACAACTAACATCATACTTAATGATGAGAAACTAAAAACTTTCCAACTAA
Organism: Rhinolophus ferrumequinum; assembly: GCF_004115265.2. NCBI lineage: Eukaryota > Metazoa > Chordata > Mammalia > Chiroptera > Rhinolophidae > Rhinolophus > Rhinolophus ferrumequinum. The sequence continues at coordinate 33,524,461 of NC_046289.1, read as the reverse complement.
GATCAGGAAAAAGACAGGGATGTCCGCTGTCACCACTCTTTTTCAACACCATACTAGAGGTTCTATCTAATTCAGTGATTCAGGAAATAAAAGGTACACATATTGGGGATGAAGAAATAAAACTGTCTTTATTTGCAGATGACACATATTAGTGATCATCTATGTAGAAAATCTGAATTGGCAAAAAAATTTTTGCTGGAACTAAAATGATTGTAACAAGATTGAAGAATTCAAGGTTGATATACAAAAGTCAATTGCTTTCCTATATACCAGCAATGAACAAGTGGATTTGAAATTAAAAACACAATACTATTTATATTAACATCCCCCAAATTAAATATGTAGGTATAAATCTAACAAAATATGTACAAGATCTATATGAAGAAAACTACAAAACTCTGATGAACGAAATAAAAGAACTAAATAAATGGAGAGGTGATGCATGTTAGTGGATAAGAAGATTCAATATTATCACGATGTCAGATCTTCCCACTTGATCTATAGATTCAATACAATCCCGATCAAATCCCAGCAGGTTATTTTGTGGATATCAACAAATGGATTCTGCAATTTATATGGAGAGGCAAAAGACTCATAAAATAGCCAACACAATATTGAAGAAGAATAACAAAATTAGAGGACTGACACTACCCGACTTCAAGACTTACTATAAAGCTGCAGTAGTCACAAGAGTGTAGTATTGATGAAAGAATAGACAAATAGATCAATGGAACAGAACAGAGAGCCCAGAAATAGACCCTCATAAATCTAGTCAACTGCTCTTTTACAAAGGAGCAAAGGCAATACAATGGAGGAAAAGGACGCTGGAACAACTGGACATCTACATGAAGAGGAAGGAAGGAAGGAGGGAAGGAAAGAAGGAAGGAAGGGAGGGAGGGAGGGAGGGAGGAAGGAAGGAAGGAAGGAAGGAGAGACAGAAAGAAAAGGGAAAAGAGCCTAGACACAGATCTTATACCCTTCACAAAAATTAACTCAAAATGCCTTATAGACTTAAATGTAAAATGCAAGACTGAAAATGCTAGGAGAAACATAGGAGAAAACCTACGTGACCTTGGGTATGACAATGACTTTTTAAATACACCACCAAAGGCACAATCATTGAAAGAAATCATTGATAAGCTGAACTTCACTAAAATTAAAATCTTCTACTCTGAAAAAGACAATGTCAAGAGAATCAGAAGACAAGTCACAGACAGGAGAAAATATTTGCAAAGGACACATATGATAAATGAATGTTACCCAAAATATACAAAGAACTCTTAAAACTCAACAACAAGAAAACAGTCTGATTTTAAAAATGAACCAAAGACTTTAACAGATACCTCACCAAAGAAGATATACAGATAGCAAGTAAGTATATGAAAATATGGTTTCACATCATATGTTATCAGAGAACTGCAAAATCCTGTACATAGATGTTTATAGCAGCTTTATTTATAATTGCCAAAACTTGGAAGCTCCCAAGTTGTCCTTCAGTGAGTGAATGGATAAATAAACTGTGATACATCCAGAACATGGAACAATGCTAAAAAGAAATGAGCTATTAAGTGATGAAAAGACACAGAGGAATATTAAGTGAAAGAAGCCAATTTGAAAAGGCTGTATACTATATGATTCCAACTATATGACATTCTGGAAAGACAAAACTATGGAGACAGTAAAAAGATTAGTGCTTGCCAGTGGGGTAGGGGGAGGCCTGAATAGGAGAAGCAGAGAGGATTTTTAGGACAGTGAAAATACATTGTATGATACTATAATGAGAGCTATGTGTCATTATACATTTGTCTGAACCCATAGAATGTACACCAAGAGTGAACTCTAATGTAAACTATGGACTTTGGATGACTATAATACATCAGTATAGTTTCATCAATTATAATAAATATATCACTTTGATGCTCCCATCATTAATAACGGAAGAGGCTATTCATGCGTGGGGGCAGGGGTATATGGGAAATCTCTGTAACTTCCTCTCAATTTTTCTGTAAATCTAAAACTGCTCTAAAAAAATTAGGTCTTTATTTAAAAAACAAAATGTTATACCCTGCAGTTCAGTTCCTCTGCTAAACCTCTCTCACATTCTTAGCATCAGTATTTTTGCTTTCCCAGATAGATACTGCCCCTACTTTTAGGATTTTTTGTGTTTCTTCTTCCCCTTTAAGAAGAGATTGCAAATTGCTCCCCTCCCTACCTTCCCATCAATTCTCGCTCTCATTCAGGTGGCCATAAGTGAGTGGATATAAAGGTAAGGTTGGAGTTCCAGAGACAGGGCAGTACTCTTAGCGTAGAATAAGGAGTTATCCACACAGAGGTGGCTGCTGAAGCCCAAAGAGTATTGATTTACAAGAAAGAATGTGCAGAGGAAGAAGAGTGATGGTGCTAAACTTTGTATTGCACCGGTAAAGAAGAGTGTGAAGGAGGAGTTAGAGGAGAAACTATAGGAATAAAGGAAGAATAAAAGATGAAGAGTGGAGAGTCTCTGAAGAGGGGCCAGATAATACAGAAAGATCAACCAGGCTGACGATAAGGAACAGACCAATGGATTTGGTGACAGGGAGATCATAGCTGCTCTTTAGGGCAGGTCACTTCCCTTATTCAAATCCATCTGTCCTTCTCATCTCAATTGCCTCCTCTTCTGGGTGGATGAAGTTGCTGTCAACAGACCAACACTCCCAAAAGAATAATCAGAAAAGCCAACTAAAACACATAAGTTATCTCTTTGAAGGATGCTGAGAACTGCTGAGGCAATGAAAACTGGAAGATCTAAGGCATTGGAGAGGAAAAACCTTGAGAAGAAAGAGCTGTTTCTGCAGCCACTTTTACACTTGGGGCATTTGCAGGAGGCTCATAATCATAGTGCAAGATGCAGCGCAAAGTCTGGCAGAGGGCTGGCTGTTAAAGAGGGAGAGAAAGCAGCAGAGTTTGGGGAAAGACTTGAAAGGGCCTCAAGCATTAAGCCAGCTTTCCCCTGAGAACTTTGCCAAATACTGGGTCTGTTCAGAGCAGAGGTTTTAAAATGCAAGTGGAAACCCTGCCTCTGAAAAGCAGAGTGAAGTTTTTCAGCACTCTTGTAAGACTAAGATTAGAGTTTAGTACCCACTGGGGGCCAGGCTTGCAGAATACAATGGGTTTTTTGTTGAAAACTCAAGTCAGAGATAAACCGGTGGAAGACTGAGAATTACCAGACCTATAATTCACTGTAACTCAGCAAATCACTAAATGGAATAACATGATCAGCCACCATTCTCTCTGTCTGTCAGATGAATGGCAAACACTCTCTGAAAGAAGATTTCATCTGAAATCTCTACAACTTAGTAGAGATTAATCTATTAGTATACACCATGACCAACATTCAGTTAGAATTTGCTAGGTATACCAAAAGACGGGATCACATGACTGAAAAACCAAGGGGAAAAACACAGTAAAAACGGGTGATTCAGATGTTGAAGTTAGTTGACAAAGACTGTCAATTAACTACCATCGTATGTTAAAAAGGAAAAGATGGACCACATTGATGAAAAGATGGAATCAATGTCTACCTCTTCCACAAAGCTTCTTTTGGACCTCCATTTCTAGAAGTCATTTTTTCTTTCTCCACATAATCCTGAAAGTTTATCTGTACTTATTGCACTTACAACTGTATAATGTAGTATCTTGTAAGTAGTTAAAAGCATGGAGGTTTTAAAGTCACATTGGGTTCAAATCCGAGGTCAGCGTCTTGCTAACAATGTGACCTTGGATAAGTTACCTATCTTATTTGAATCTCAGTTTCCTTGTTTATAGAATGGAGTGAATAGTAGTACTTTCCTCATAAGGTTGTTTCAATATACTCACACTAACTCAGTTGCAATGAAAATGTGTTTAATTTTCAGTTACTTGCTCTAGTTTTCCTCACAAACTCCTTCTGCCGAGGAATGTGGAAAGAACTTTAATTTTTGTCCAATCCACTCATTTTATGCTAATCTAATATTTTGAGTATTTCTTTAGGAATCTCAGTTCGTTGGGAATAAATGTCAGGCCTTTGCATCCTTCTGCCAAACTGGTATTTGGGTGTATGGGGAGAGATCTATGGGTCGTGACCTTGTGACAGCAGAGGAGAGGCAGGGTCCTTAAACCCATCCAGAGAGGAAACCCTGGATCCCTTCTGATCTCTGTTGTAAAGTAACTAGATAAGCCTGCTCCCTGGACTGGGAAGCAGCAATGTGCCCGTGACCTAACCTGGGCGTCTAGGCTCGATGAAATGGTGCTCACCACTGGATTCCAGAGCCCCAGCCACTGGCCTCCAGTCCCATAGACCACCACCACCACCACCACCACCACCCCTTCATGGTAACTTCAGGCTTCTGCCTGGCCACTAACTTTCTCAGCATCTCTGTGTCTCCTCCCTGGAATGTGAAAGAATTATCACTGCTTCAGAACAGCTGCCCTCATTATATACTCCCCTAGTTCCCTGTTCATGTCCTAAATTGTGCTGAATTGGAACTTTCCATGTTTGTGGAAACATTCATTTAATGCTTTCTCCCATACAACATTGTAATTCTTGTGGCGCTGGGGATCCGGTTCAGTTTTGCTCATCACTGTATTTCCAGTGTGTAGCATGACAGGTACTCAGTCAATACTGCTAAATAAATAAGTGAGAAACCTCTAACTTCAGGGCTCTAAGATTGAAGAACAGGGATGGTTTTGCCTCAAGTCTTTTCCCATCCACACTAGGAACATTTGTTAGTTTTCTACACAACAGCCATTCTCCACAAGTTCTTTGCTATCAGAACATTGATTTTGTTTGGTTGGCAAAATGCCCAGCCCAGGGACTAAATCATGAAGTGGTCAAAACCCACCATTGCAATCCCATTCCTTTTTGTCAGCAATGGATCAGAGTAGTTATACCCCAGTGTTTTGGCTAATGATAGAAAGAGACATCTAGGGGACTTCTGGGAAAGATTTTTGTCTTTGATGAAAAGAAAGAAAAATATGAGGAGAGCTCTCATTGGCCTGCTCGGCCCTCAATCCTTCATGTCTTAAATGAGGTAGGGTCAGAAAGTCATATTTTGGAACCATGGCAACAATCTATTGACCATGAGGGAAAGGCCTGAAGAAACGCCAAAATGACCTCATTGAACTTCTGTACCAAACTTGGAATTACCTCCAGACTTCATGTTATGTCAGACCATAAATGTCTTAATTACTTAGGCTACTATTATTTGAATTTTATATAATGGGAGTCCATTTTTTTTCATCTAACTAATACACTTTGGAACAAGTCCAATTTCACATGCACTCTGCTACCTAAAGCTGGGTAAGCAGATCAGTGGTCCTATTTTTACCCCCATAGAAGTTACAGTCTACTCTCAGGCATAAGCCTCATTAAGATCCTGTGCTACATGTCAGATATGGCTTTAGGTAACATCCCTAAAGCACTCTGAACAAAGAATATCTAAATGATCACACCTGGTGACCAGGTAGCTACAGGTCAAGGGAATGGAATGAGGAAGTACAACTGAAGAGGCAGAACAGTGAGGGCTGAAGCCAAAAAGAAACCAAGAGGCTATAAAAGCAAAGGGGAAAACAGGAACAGGGTGGAGAAAACATCCAAGCAAATAGCAACAGAAAGATCTAGAGGAATTGGGAATGGAAAATTTTAATTTCTTAATTATCTAGGAAATATTCTAACCCAAATGTACAAGACTTTTTGGAGAAAATTTTCATTTCAATATTGGACATAAACAAAGACCTGAATAAATAGAGTGATACATCAATTATATGGGACAATTTAATATCTTAGACTGTCACTTCTTCACATATTAAACCATAAATCAAATGTAATTCCAGTAAAATGCCCCCTCCAATTTCCAGACTGTGAGAAATTGGTTTTAAAATGTATATAGGGCAATGAACATCCACAAACAACTAATTAAAAAAATGTGAGCAAAAAGATTTACCTTACTAGGTATTATGGCATATCACAAATCCATGTTTTGAAAAAGGAAAAAAAATGAGGCAAGTGACCAATGGAACAAAATACAAAACCCAGAAATTGACCTAACTGTAGATGGGAACCAAGTGTATAAGAGAAGGGGCATCACAAATCACTGGGGAAGCAATAGATTAATTAGTAGATAGTAATGGGAAAATTGGGTCCATCAATCCCACTTCAGACGATCTAAAAAGAAATCCCAAATATGATAAAGGCCTAAATGTTAAATGTAAAACTCTCTAGTAATAGAAGAAATATGGATGAACATCACTGTGACTTTTGACTACAACTTAAAGAAAACCCCAAAAGTACAAACCATAAGCAAGAGAAAACTTGGTGGATTTTTCTATTATATAAAACCAAATTAAAGATTTATTCCAACAAAAAATATTACTAAGTCAATAGGTAGTTAGTAGAAAGGAAGATGTTATTAACAACTCACACCAAAACATCTATGAGATCTGACAATGAAGTTTGCGAAATTGTTGCAACAATGTTGCTAACCTTTTTTGATATCAGAGGAATTATTCATTATGAATTTGTACCAACTGGACAAACAGTTAACCAAGTTTACTATTTGGAAGTGCTGAAGAGGCTGCGTGAAAAAGTTATATGACCTGAACTTTTTGCCAGTAATTCATGGCTCTTGCATCACAACAATGCACCAGCTCACACAGCATTGTCTGTGAGGAAGTTTGTAGCTAGTAAACAAACAACCGTATTGGAACACCCTCCCTACTCATCTGATCTGGCCCCCAATCACTTCTTTCTTTCCCCGAAGATAAAGGAAATATTGATAGGAAGACATTTTAATGACATTCAGGACATCAACAGTAATACGATGACAGCTCTGATGGCCATTCCAGAAAAAAGAGTTCTAAAATTGCTTTGAAGGGTGGACTAGGTGCTGGTGTCAGTGCATAGCTTCCCAAGGGGAGTACTTTGAAGGTGACCATAGTGATATTCAGCAATGAGGTATGTAGCACTTTTTCTAGGGTGAGTTTGTGAATTTTATTGTCCAACCTTGTATATCTAGGAAATCCTGCAAAACAATAAGAAAAAGACAGCGACAACGGCAGGAAAACAAAATAGCAAAATATATGAATAGGCAAATCATAGAAGGGGAGACCTCTGAGTGGCCAGTAAGTATATGAAGAGATGCCCAACATCACCAGCAATCAGAGAAATGCAAACTAAAACATCAATGAGAGATGACAGACAGTTCGATAATATCAAGTACAGTGAAGAGGCAGCGCTAGTAGAGTGTGAACTGGAGGAGCCATTCTGCAGAGCAGTCAGTCCCGAAAGATGTCAAGGATGCAGTCTCAGCCCTGAGTATGTGCCCAGTACAATTTTAGTGTGCAGATCAAAAGGATATACGCAAAGGCTATTCATTGGAGCATGTGTGTAGGCATGCATATGTGTGTACAAAAACTTGGAGGGAACCTGGTGTTTATTACTAAAGCAATGGTTTAGTTAAGCATAATCGGACCACAGGCTAGCTAGAAGTAGTAAAGGAGTTTTATATATAGCAGCATGGATGGGTCACCAAAGCCTAACGATGAAAAAAAAAAAAAAACAGGTAAGAAGCAGAACACGTTCCATAGCACAGAACCCTATTTTGTGAAGGAAGAACACACACAAAATGGCACCTCATAGTATGTTTTTAAGAACACATACCTAACGTGCGGAGGTGGATTAGAAGAATATACAGAAGTTCATTCAAGTCAGTACCAATGTTGGAGAAGGAGTGGGGATGAGAAATGGTTATCTTGATTGTGATGATAGTTTCATGGGTGTATATACGTCAAAATTTATAAAATCATACACTTTAAAGTATGCAGTTTTCATATGTCAACTACACCTCAGGAAAGAGGGTAGATGGATAATGACAGTAGTACATGAACTGATGAATGGCTAACTCTATTCCATTTTCCTGAGGTCCAAATAAAATAAAATAGAAATACCTAGTGCTAGTGGCCAAACTCCAGTGGCTTTCAAATTTTAACGTGCACGAGAATCATCAGAGGTACCTGCTAAAAAAAACAAATTTTGGGGCCTCATACCCAGAGATTCTGAAACATGCACCCTAGATGATTTTCCTGTAAATGGATCATGAGTAAACTTGGAGATGCCCTGAACTAGGTAAAATCAAGCTACCAAGAAAGTGACAGGAAATGAGTGAGCCGGGGCAATGTCAGTAGAAAGTAGAACATCTGCCCAACACCAGCAGCAAAGAAAGGATATGCTCAAGCAGCTGGCCCTTTCAGCGAGGGCTGCCTTTCCTCCCCTCCCTTTTGTGTGAGCCAATCCCAGTGGGCTTGGCCTGGAGGGATTGGGCGATGGAAATTGACAACACCCATCTGGGGAGAGCATCTGTGGACAGGAAGCCCGAGAGGCATCTTCTTCACAAGGATGATGTGGACGTGGTGCCTCTAGTGGTCCTGAACTCGGCCTGATCATCCTCACTCACAGTCAGTTTCCGAGATTGGACTGTGGGTTGAGGGGAAGTAGCTATGAAAAGAGTGAGAATGTGGGACATTGTCAGATGTAAATGCTTGAGTCTGACCTGATGAGAGAAGAACAGGCTGCATCATCATCTCTCAGCAAATCTCCTGGGGGGCTCTTTCAGTGTGCAGATGGTCCAGGATTTTAGCCACAGCACTCTGTTATCCCTCCAGTGCCTTGCTTTGCCCTTGTCTCCTGTGGCCCCTGCTTCTGGCCTATGTTTCAACAGCTGGGCTGTTTTGTGGCATAGTGTGTACCATGCCCAGGAGATTTTAATAGTGATGGCTATGATTGTAGGCAGACACGACTTGGTCTGAACGTTGACCTTAGGGATGTGTGGTGGCAGGCTCATCCTGTATCTCCATTTACAGAGAAGTCTATCTCCTTGTGAATGGCGCACAACCTCCCCAGTCAAGAACAGACTTCTGAAAAAAGAAAAAGAGAGAGAGAATGGACTTCTGGACTCCCTTCCACTGTTGTTTATCTAGGCACGGTTCCCCTAACAGCCCAGAGCACCAACGGAAGCTTAGATTCACTGTCCCCTTCCTAATATGCAGAATGGCCTGGTTTCCTAAGGACAAGAGAGGTTTTTCAGATTTATACAAACAGACCAAGCATATTTGTGGGTATCCAGGTAACAAACCCAGTTTGCAGCTCCTTTTGACAGCATAATTCATAGCCCCAGACAGAAATGCTAATGTGAACACAGGCACTCCACGGAACAAGCTACAGTGGAAAAGATTAAGAAATAGTCCCAAATATAGCTCTCTAGAGAACATTTGAGCCTCCAGCAGACCTCTTTTCACAAGTGTGAATGTTTTCATACAAAGAAAAAAGAAAAGAGAGAAAGAGAAAGAATGGCAGAGAATCCAGACGTAGCAATATTTCAGGCTTATTAATAACCAGCAAAGTTTTCTTTCTCTCCTTCGGAACTTCCTGAAGTCAGCTGTTTGATGCTGATTGTGTGTGATGTGTAAACAAGAGTGTGTTAATCTGAGGATCCCTGTGTGTGTGGACAGGACTGGGTCTCCCTGCGCCTATCTGAGTGAGACCTGGCGCAGCTGCAGCTCCCATGGTACCCGAAAGCCTGGGCCAGCTGACAGAGCCATTCTTCTCTTCAGTAATGTGTTTGCTTAAGCATGAACATAAGTGTCAGAAGAGCTTAGTGCAAAGGACCTTTTCTGGGTGAAGTAGTCATTGCCAAATCTATGCGTCTGGGAATTCATTATGTCCATTCGTCTGAGGGTAAAGAGTAGGATTAGGCATCTCTTATATTTTCTAATGAAGTTGAAAAGATTAAAAAAAAGAATAAAACAAGGACACTTTATAAAATTATCTTTTGGGGGTCAGATCAGCTGTGAAAATCTCATGATCTTGCCCTGGGAATGCCTTGCTGAAGAACTGAACAATAGCTCTTGTAATATGGGGCATCTCCTCTTGCCCTCATCAGCCCTGTCTTCTGAAATTAGTGAAATGAAAGCATTTTTTTGGCCCGACCTTGCACAAAGCTGATGTGCCTAATTAGCGGAAGATCTGCTTTTAGGGTAGGAATCTGCTTTGCATCAGTGGTGTCCCGTCTTTCAGAGATGAGGACACATCATGAGCAGACTGTGTATTTTTGTTGTTGTCTTTCTCACAGCAGCAATGAATGTGAACTGAACTGATGAATCCCTTGCCCCCGTTGCCAGCATGGCCAGAGGCACTCACTCCTGAGGCAGCTGGCCAGTGCTGAGTGGACGGAAGCCCTGGGCTCACAGGCCTCACTGGTTCAAGAACACTGGTCTTCGGCATAAGAAAGGACTAGAACAAAGCTACTCCTAGGGCGCCATCTTGTTTTATCTTTGTCTTTTGGATGGGTAATATATGGGCCGCGTACAAACCAAGTCTTCTTCCCTCCACTGTACCCCAGCGTTCCTTCCCTGGATTCAATGTCTATTGCCAACTTCCTGTGTAATGGTTCACTCCGTGGTAAACAATGGCAGGCAGATGGGGGAGAGAGAGTACAGGCAAGAAGGGGGTGCACTGCTGTAGAGAATTTAAAAAAATAATAAAAGTGACAACAAACTAGTTATGCTGACAATTTAAACAGCGCCAGTGGTAAAATACTCTTCCCTATAAGTTCTAAACAATTGCAATTGTTGTGGCCCCTGGCGCAGGTGAACTCAGCCACCGCAGGTGTTCCTTTTGAAAGTAAGTTTGTGACAGGCTGGAATTATCCAAGCTTTGGCACATTCTGTGTCTCCAACCCACGTGATACTACCTGTTCTTGCATTTAAACAAATTTGAAATAAGCAATGATAGGACAGCAACTGTCTAGATGAAGAAGCAAATCGTGAGTTATCTCTGTTGTATTTGAGCACGAGGCGTTTTCATTTGTGTTTAAAATTTAAGACAATGAAAGAGGTTGCAACTTTATGGTGGACAGATTTATTGATTTATTTATTTATGTGCAAATTTCAGTTCATACATGAAATACTTTACTGAATTTGACTAACTTTAAAATTAAAAATTATTCTTTATGAAATTGCTTAAAAACTAAAGATCCCGGGAGTGAATACCTCCTCCAGTTTTGTGCTTCACCCAACTCCTAGCTGTGCATCCTGCTATGAAAGTCCAAAAAGCAAATATGCTTACTCTCTCTGAGCTGCAGCAGCTAGAGCTCTGGCATTGAACTTAAGCTTGGCCCGCCAGACACAGCAGAATTCCACTCAGAAGCGAGGACTTACAGATGCAAGGACATTCATAGACTGTGTAGATGCCTGACCACTGCGCTATACACTTGAAGCTAAAGTAGAATAATATTAAATGTTAACTATAATTTCATATATATATATATGTATATATATATGTAGATATATATATATATATATATATATATATATATATAGTCATGGGATGTAAAGTACAGCATAAGGAATAGAGTCAATGGTATTGTAATAGCTATGTACGATGTCAGAGGGGTAGTAGATTGGGGGAGGGGGTTATTACTTTGTGAGAGGTGTTAATATCTAATCATTATGTTGCTTTGTACACCTGGAACTAGTAAATGAATTTAAAAGGAAAAAAGGATACTTAAACTGCTTAGTATAGCAAATTGTTCGAAGTGCCTGAATTAATAAAATAGGTTTTTATAAAACCAAAAATAAAAAGAGATGCAAGGACAGTTTAGAATCCATTCTTGTGGGAGTGATGAGGGTGCCAGCAGTGGCAGAGATGTCTAACCAGACCCTTCCTGTCCTGTGATTTTGACTGTAAGTCTGGCCTTCTTATATACCTTGGTTTCTGCTTGTTTGTCAAGCCTGCTTCTCTGGTCTTGCAGCTGATTCTTTGAGTTCCCTGATATCCTTCTAGTGAATGCCTTCTCTGCGTAAGTTAACCAATCAGTGAGTTATTTGTAGTCAACAACCCTTACTGATATTCCTAGTACAGGGGAATAGATTGAGGATGAATTTTGAAGCTGATAATAATTGTATACAGCAGACAAAACAGGATCCCTAAAAATTCAGAGCAGTTGCAAAGCATCTCTCCTAACTTGTCAAAGCATATCCCACACACAAACTGTCCCCAATCACTCTGGCCAGATCTTAGTAGATCTGGCAAGACAAAACCCAAAGGGTCTCTTTGATTATAGGGATTTTCATAGAATTTATTCCCTTTAAAATAAATTAATGGGCAAAAAAACATTTTCAAAATATCTAGTAAGAGTTGTGGTTCAGGAAAAAAAATTAGAAATAATACAGAAACAGAAGGTAGCTTGTCAACAAAAAGCCTGAAAGCCAAGTTTAAAATGTCTCATCCATCCATTTATTTTTAATTGCTTACTCTGCTCTGAATGCTCGTGGATCAAAGGAATGGAAAGCTCATCAGTAAGCTGCAGATAAATATTAATTCCATCGTATACCTCAGGAATGAGTCACAGTATAAGAATTCAATTCAAACTCTACTGATTTCCAAAATGGTCGTTACATATTCCATTCTTATGTTCATTGTAGCAACAGCACACAAGCTTTTGTGTTAGGTTCTATGACTTTGAGCAATTCTTTAAAACTCCAGACTGAAGTTTCCCTCCTTTTCTACTGGAATAGTGAAATTATCATGGGAAAATTAAGTAAGAAGTTTACATAGGGCACCTTCATATAATGCTCACACATATAGCACCTGGGTAATTTCTCCCTCCTTTACTTTTTAGTAAGCACCTGCTAAGAACCAAGAACCATTTGAAGTAGCAAAATGCTACTAATATTTGTACTGTATTTGCCAAGTCTCCCTTCTGCTACTTGGTTATGAGGTGGATAGGTGGCCTTTCTAAATACCAAGGTGAATAGCCTCAAGTACCGACTTCCTCAACCTATCTTCTGTGTGCTCTTCCCTTCCACCCCAACACACACACACACACACTCTCAAGTGTAATTCAGGGACTCAGGTACAGCTTAGGAAAGTTAGCTTCACCGTCAGTTTCAACTTCTGCTTCTGCAAAACTGCCTCAACCGTTCTGATTTGTCATTCTGTGTCCGCATAGCATCCTGTGTTTCCTTCTCTGTGCTCACAACTAAATAATCAGGTATGTAATCACTATGCAGTCACTGTCTATCTTTCCCCCAGACTCCATGAGGAGGGTCTGTAACTCTCTCTCTCACTTCCACATGCATAATGCCTGGTACTCAGAATACGATGCTGAATAAATGGAAAACAGATCTTGAAACCCTACATCCTTTATGGAACCTTCTGGGATTCAGACTCTTCATATCCCCACCACTGTGCAACTTTCTCTCCTCTAAACACTAACAACGTCGTAACATTTGCCCCCTATCATTCCAAGACAGTAACTGGACACTGCCTGTGGTTAATAAACTTAATTCAGGCATCAACTTGAAGCCCATAAGGGATGGTTTGGAGAAGTGGACAACTCAAGCAGGTTAATATTTTGGCACTCCATTTGTTTAAACATTGGTTTAAATATTCAAATTTTCTTCTATAGCAGGCAAAGGGCTTCCTGAGGATAGATTGACCACTGGAACAGAATTCACCTCTCCTTGCTTGTGCCTTACAGTTCAGCTCTGGCCCCAAACGGGCATGTGCCAGCCAGCAAACAATTCCTACAATTAACTAGAACCACTACTTTCAGAGGGCAGTTTAGAGACCATCAGCTTTTTCTCTGAGCACTCTCCTTGGACGTCTCATTGCCCCAACCCAATCAATTTACCAAATTATTCCTTCTAATCACACACAGTACTCCCCCTGCGAGGGCTTCTGGGGAACACAATTTTCTCCATCTTATTACATTTTTAGAGATATGTCAGAACCCATTTTAGACTGACACCTCATTACATGCCCATCTGGATCACACTTTAATTTGGCTCGTGTGTTCACTACACCAATTGTTAGGGATTCATAATTAAGAATGTGGGTGGATGTTAGCGAAATATGTTTCTGCCACATCCAGAAATCTCAATCTTGGAAAGACAAAAAAGTATAAAATAAGAAAAAAAAAGTCTGTGTGCCTTAAAATGTTATTTGCCATGCCTTTGGGGCGGGGAGGGGGGCAGGAAAAGAGGGACAGTGAGAGATCATTGGATTATTAAGTCCACCAGAGACAGCAAGTGGGATATGTTTATTGCAAGGAATTGGCTTAGGCGACCATAGTTGCTGGCTGTCAGGAAGGGCAGGCCACCAGAAAGGGCAGGCTGGAAACTCAGGCAGGAGCTGAGGGTACAGTCCAAGACAGAATTTCTTCTTCCTCTCATAAACCTCCACTCTTTTAAGGTCTTTCAACTGACTGCATCAGATACACCCAGATGATCAAGGACAATCTCCTTCACATAAAGTGAACCGATTGCAGATGCTAATCACGTCTACAAAATACTTTCACAGCAACACCTAGATTAGTGTTTGTACAGCTGAGTTTAGCCTAGCCAAATCAACACAAAAAACTGTTATTTTTTTCCTGTTATAAAAGCAACAATAGAAAAATAGGCAGAACAACAACAACAACAACAAAAGCCTAGAATTCTACACATACAACCACTGTTAACACTTTGTTAACACTCTTTGTGTTTTAAAGAGTGAGTGCCTTCTACTTTTTTTTCTAGCAATTAATTTATTTATAATAGCAAAAAAAAAAAAAAAAAGAAAGAAAGAAATAAGCCAAATGCTTAACAATAAGGAAATGATTATGGGAATTATGGTATATGCATATGAAGCAAAATTATGCAGTCTTTAAAAGTTATAATTATAAAAACTGTATCAACCTGAAAAAGTGCTTCAAGTGAAAAAAAGCACAGTACAAAATTATATCCCCATAGCTGATTCCAACTATGTAAAAATTGTATAATATGGTATTATGGTCTAGAAGGAAACATAAAAAGTAATTTAGCAGGGAGGGAGGGATGAATACGCAGAACACAGAGGATTTTTAGGGAAGTATGATACTGGAATGGTAGATACGTGTCATTATACCATTGTCAAAGCCCATTGAATGTGCAACACCAATAGTGAACTATGTAATGTAATGTACGTAACTATGTAACCATGTGATGTAAACTATGGACTTTGGGTGATAATGATGTATCAACCTAGGAGTATCAAATGTAGCAAATGTACCACTGGTGGGTACATGTCGATCGTGGGTAGGTTGTGTATGTGGGGGCCAGGGAGTAAATGGGAGCTCTGTGCTTCCTGATCAGTTTTGCTCTGAACCTAAAACTGCTGTGAAAAATAATGTCTACCCGAATAGACAAAGCAATCTTAAGAAAAAAGAATAATACTGGAGGTATCACACTCCCTGACTTTAGCTTGTACTACAGGGCTACAATAATCAAAACAGCATGGTATTGGCAGAAAAACAGACACATAGACCAAAGGGATAGAATTGAGAACCCAGAAATAAAACCACATAAATATGGACAGATAATTTTTGACAAAGAAGTTAAAAACATGCAATGGAGGAAAGACAGCCTCTTCAACAAATGGTCCTGGGAGAATTGGAAAGCCACCTGTAAAAGAATGAAACTGGACTGCTATCTGTCACCATGTACCAAAATTAATTCAAAATGGATCAAAGACTTAAGCATAAGACCTGACACAATAAACTGCATAGAGGAAAACATAGGTACTAAACTTATGGACCTTGGGTTCAAAGAGAATTTTATGAATTTGACTCCAAAGGCAAGTGAAGTAAAAGCTAAAATAAACGAATGGGACTATCTGAAACTTAAAAGCTTCTGCACAGCAAAGGAAACCATCGACAAAATAAAGAGGCAACCAACTGAATGGGAGAAGATTTTTGCAAACAGTGCCTCCGATAAGGGGCTAATATCCAAAATATACAAGGAACTCATGCAACTCAACAACAAAAAAACAAACAACCCATTTGAAAAATGGGCAGAGGACCTGAAGAGACATTTCTCCAAAGAGGACATACAAATGGCAAATAGACATATGAAAAAATGCTCAACATCACTAATCATCAGAGAAATGCAAATAAAAACCACAATGAGATATCACCTCACCCCAGTCAGAATGGCTATCATCAACAAGACAAATAGTAACAAGTGTTGGAGAGGCTGTGGAGAAAAAGGAACCCTCATACACTGTTGGTGGGAATGCAGACTGGTACAGCCACTATGGAAGGCAGTGTGGAGGTTCTTCAAGAAATTATGAATAGAATTACCATATGACCCAGCAATCCCTCTCCTGGGTATCTACCTGAAAAATCTAAAAACATTTATCCATAAAGACATGTGTGCTCCAATGTTCATTGCAGCTTTGTTTACGGTGGCCAAGACATGGAAACAACCAAAATGTCCTTCGATAGATGAATGGATAAAGAAGTTGTGGTATATATACACCATGGAATACTATTTGGCGGTAAGAAAAGATGATATAGGAACATTTGTGACAACATGGATGGATCTTGAGAGTATAATGCTAAGCGAAATAAGTCAGACAGAAAAAGCAGAGAACCATATGATTTCACTGATATGTGGTATATAAACCAAAAACAACAAAAGAACAAGACAAACAAATGAGAAACAAAAACTTATAGACACAGACAATAGTTTAGTGGTTACCAGAGGGTAAGGGGGGTGGGAGGTGGGAGATGAGGGTAAGGCGGATCAAATATATGGTGATGGAAGGAGAACTGACTCTGGGTGGTGAACACACAATGGGATTTATAGATGATGTAATACAGAATTGTACATCTGAAATCTATGTAATTTTACTAACAATTGTCACCCCAATAAATTTAAAAAAATAAAAAATAAAAAAAGAGAAAAAAAAATAATGTCTATGAAAACAAATCCAGCAAATGTCAGTGCCCCACCCCCCTTAACCCCCAGCTCTTATCATTTTATGTTCCCTGAACAAGCCCCTTTCTCTGTCCTCCATAGCTCATTCTGCCTAAGTGAGGGACAAAATAAAATTCCTGGGAAATTAATATCCTGGGAGCAACCCTCAATCAATAACTGATGAAAGCGCTGTGTATATACCTAGCATGTCAGGCAAAATGTCCTGGAGGGGCTGTGGCAGGTGTTTTGAACACTGGTTCCCCAAGTATGCCAGGGAGATTCCACTCCAGTTGCCCACAGTGCTAACTTGCCCTAATTCACATTACACTACCTTTTTTCCTTCTCTGTCTCACTTTCCACTCCCCAACCAGCACTTTCCTCATCTCCTAAATAAACTACCCGCCTATCATGTTTGGTTCTGGAGCATACATTCTCAACAGGGGAGGTATAGCCCCCACCAAGGGGTGAAACTTGGTAATTTGGGGGGGCAAAAAAATTCTTACTCTTTTTTTTTCTTTTTTTTTTTTGTAATTTATTGGGGTGACAATTGTTAGTAAAATTACATAGATTTCAGGTGTACAATTCTGTATTACATCATCTATAAATCCCATTGTGTGTTCACCACCCAGAGTCAGTTCTCCTTCCATCACCATGTATTTGATCCCCCTTACCCTCATCTCCCACCCTCCACCCCCCTTACCCTCTGGTAACCACTAAACTATTGTCTGTCTTGTCTATGAGGTGTTTTTTTTTTCTTAGACGTTTATCATTTATATCCCTCACTCTGTGGAACCCCCTCCCCCCATCCACTGTCTCTCTGACATCACACCGAGCCATCCCATTTCCACTATCTCCACTCCCAATGCTGTACTCTGCCTCTTGTAAATGTATACATACCTATATATACATATATATATAATATTATAGTTGGCATTCATTATTGTTCAGGTGTACAGTGCAGTGATCTCTTCCTCTTTTTATGTATAAAGTACAGTACATTGACAAACTTACAGCATATCGGTGCTATTGAGAATCTATGCGGGAGGATAATTAAGGAAAAAATGTCTAAAAAGTTTCCTTACGCAGTTAATGTTCAAAAACAAAAGGGGTGGGGGTGAGAAACACGATGAACGGGGAACCCAAACCAAGACAAATAAAAACAAAACATTTCAATTGTTAGAGTGACGGCTCAAATGTAAATTTTGACTTCTATTTTTTTAACCTCAGTTAAAAGACCTATAAAATAATAATAAAATAGTAATTTAAAAAACAGACATGGGCCTGGTCTATAAGGTTCTTCTGACCCAAAAATTAACACCTATTATCAATGTGATTGTGAAAGCCTGCCAACCTCAATCTCATTGCTTCTACTTAAAGCCCTCGCTACCCACCCACTTCCCCACCTCCACTCAATATCCTTTCATTCCCTTTTCCTGGCAGTCTGGGCAGAAATCACTTTGGTTTAAGAACTAGAAGCAGAGTTTTTTCCTTTTTTTTTTTCAGCAAGGAAAAAAAAGATTAGCATACATAGAAACTCCAGCTTTACAAGAGTAAGCTAAATGGAAAGAGATGGTCAGGCATTCGGGGGAATGAAGTGTGAGAGAATGGAAGTTGTCAGAAGACCTTCCTAGCATGTGAGGAAGGAAGAGGACTTTGCCATGTGCAGGCTGGAGAGACAACATCCAGGATCCACCTGAATCCCCTGCAACTCACTTTCATCTCCCCCACCTTTATGGCAAGGGCAAGAGATGAAAGCAGGTACTGGGGAAGTTCTGAGGTCAGGCTGTGTTTAGACTGGACTCCAGAGGGTAATGGCCAGCTATGGGAGTACTCAGAATGTTATGCATAGAAATTACTCCAGCTGCAGAAAGCTGGAGAGTGTGAAGGGCAAGGGGGAGTTTCAGGACCCAATAAGATGGTTATAACCAGCCATGGGTTTTGGCAGCCAAAACAAAGAGATCAAGTCAGTTCTGCATCATTACTCACCAGCACAATGCCCTACATTCTTGAAACTGGCCCAAGAAAGATTTTCTTTTATAGTATTTATAAAAATGCTAGTCAAAGTGCTCTATTGTCATATCTCATTTTAAAATAAGGCAAGAGATTAGTTAACATAATTGTTCCAGGTTTGCTCCCAGGTTAGAAGGAGGCCCAGGGCTCTAATTCAGGCCAGACTGGACTTCAGGAGCCCAACTGGGTCCAGGGAGAGCAGGGCTACCTGGGGGATGAGGGAGCTGGAGACAGAACTGTAAGACCTAGGAGCTGTTTGCACAAAGGCAGATTTTCATATGTCCGGGTGGCTTAGGTAATAGCAAACTAGACAGATGCTCAAAGTTCCTTTCTTACGTCTCTGATTCAGTGAGCTTTATTATCTTATGTAAGTGCCCAAGATACTTTCTCCTTGTAAACCAGTCCTTGGTGAAGCTTGTAAAGCTTTTGTGGCACACAAGGTAAAATTCCACTCCTGTTCAAAGTGCACCATTTGTGGAGAGTGAGTCACAGTGATTTCCAGCTTGCCCAGCGAATGCTTTTGGATGTTAATGATCTAAACTTCTGCTTCCCACCCAAAGATGAAACTAAGGAGCTCAACTGAACATATAAGTTTTAATAATAAAAATACCTATCCTTCACATGGATTACATCATTTTATTCTCACAATCACCCTTTGAGGTGACTGTGAGGTCACTGGTGCCTATTATAGATGGAAAAACTGGTGCTCCAGAAGCTCAAATAATTTGCCCCAAGTTCACATAGCTAGTAGACGGAATAGTGAGCTTAACTCCAGGGACTATACACTACACTTCCTTTCAAAGAGATAGAACAATAGTTTTATTAGAAATGTTACATCTGATCACTCATAAAGTTAGGTGAGTAAAGATAGCAAGAGATTTCCTTAGCAGGTACTTGAGATGGAAGAGTTCAGAAGATCAACACACAGCAGAAGACCATTTAGTATATTTAACTGTGATCTTCCAAAAGTACCCTTTAGCTTAGTGAAGGGCCCCCTAAGTACCTGGACTTCGTCTCAGTGCCAGGTGCTTGTAAAAAGTAGGTAGAACTCTGTGACTGCTGTGTACTGAAAAACATGCTCATAAACATCCTCAGGTTACCTTCGAGTTTGTGGTTTATAAAGAATTATAGTGTCATAAAAAGAACTTCCTCCTCCTGCCAAAGCCTTTTCAATTTACACATCTTTGGTTTCAAATCTCAAAAGTTTCACCCACTCCTGCAACTTTAGGTACCTTGGTAACTTCAAACCCTTTTTCTCTACTTGTTCCCCAGATGGCTGCCATCAAGTCCTTCCCTTCCTGTGGGCTCGTGCCAGCCCCCACCAAGAGGTAGAGTCTATTTCTTCACTCCTCTTGAATACATGTGGGCCTTAGTGACTTGTGTGACCAATAAAAAGCAGTGGAAATGACATTCTTTGACTTTCAAGTCCAGGTCAAAAGAAACCTTGCTGTCTCCTGAGTCTCTTGAAATAATTGCTCTTGAATATGAGTTGCCATGTAATGAGTGTGATTGTCCGGAGACTACCATTCTTCGAGAAGCCCTACCTACACTGAGAGGTCCTGGAGGAGAACAAGAGGTGCCAAGGCACACCCAGGCACCATATGTGTGGGTGAAACAGCCATCTTGGAAATGGACTCTACAGTCCCAATCACTGCCACTGTCACCAAACCACCCAGCTGAGCCCTTCTCCAATTCATGACCCACAAAACCATGAGGCAAAATATAATGGTGGTTTTAAGTCCCTCAGGCTTGGGATAGTTTTTTATGTAACAAAAAGTTAAACTGACACCAACATTTAAAAATTCTCAAGTCTCTCTTAGTTTAAGAAACAACAATAATAAAAATAAAAATAAAAGACACTACATCCTCCTGTAGCTACTGTCCAATCTCTTTCCTCTTGTTCATACCTAAGCTTCTTAAATGGTGTTCAACAGTTTACTCTGCTTTCTCACCTCCCACTCGCTCCTCCACCCACTTTAGCCAAGCTGCTCTCCCCTTCTGAAATTGCAAACAGTCCCAACAGTTTTGTTATTGCTGACACCCTTTTCTTGTTATCTTACTTGGCTTTCCTGCCATCTCTGCTATTTGTCCCTTGGAAACACCCCCACCCCCTGGGCTTTTTCTTTGCCACTAATCCTTCCTTCTCAGCCTCCTTTTTCATCTGTTGGCATCTTAAATGAATTGGATTCCCTAAGATTCTGCCTTCAACTCTCTTCTTATGTTTCACACGCTCCATGATGGTTGTGTCTGCCTTTACAGATGACATTGTGTTTATTAAACCCACCAGAGGGACTCAAAAGGTCAGAGTTGAATTAAACTTTAATATTTAAAGAACAGGTATATCACAATAGCCTGGAGGTGGAAGCAACCCGTATGTCCACTGATGAAAGAATGGATTAAAAAATGTGATATATGTATACATACAATGGAGTATTATATATATTCAGCCTTAAAAAGGAAGGAAATCATGTCACATGTGACAACATGGATGAAACTGCAAGTGAAATAAGCCAGTCACAAAAAACAAATACTGTATGATTCCACTTACATGTGGTATCTAAAGAAGTCATATTCATAGAAGTAGAAAGTAGAATGGGGGCCGCCAGGGGCTGGGAGAAGGGGATAAGGAGAGTTGTAATTTCATGAGTATAGAATTCCAGTTTTGCAAGATGAAAAAGTTCTGGAAATTTATTAAACAACAATATCAACATACTTAACACTATGGAACTGTATACGTAAAAATGGTTACAATGGCAAATTTTATGTTATGTGTTTTTTTACCACAAAAAAGATAACTCTGCAAGATAGTAACCAGTCATATATCAATATTTTAAATAGTATTTATGTATCAGTTGTCAATAAATATCCGTTTCCTCAAAGCCAGGGATAAAATTCTGTCCCACTATGGGATAGCCCGAAACCTCGGGTAGAGCAGCACCTTTGGTAAGCCTGGCATTTCCTCATTTGAAGAGGAACATCCTTCTTTACATTCTTCATGAGGTTCATAGAATTACAGAGCTGGAAAGACTGAAAGACTGAAAGATGATGTAGTTCTACTTGGTTGTGTCTCAGAAAGTCCATCGTTGTTGCCGAGTCCAAATGTTAGACCATGTGACTGAGGAAGGCTGGGTCCTACTGATTTCTTCCTGATTTGTCCCCCAGCTCCTCCTTTTTTTGTACTACATTATCTTTGCTGAAGGAATGGGTAGGGAAGGAAAGGAAAGAACAGAGGAAGAAAAACCCCTGAAAACAGTAACAGCAAACTTTGAAGGGTTGATGCTTCTAGAGAGAGATTTCTCTCAAAAATAATCAGTTACCTTCTGAAAGTATGAGAGAATATTGTATAGCTGTGACATATTTACACCCAACTGACATTCCCTGGCACTAAGTGCATAGGATTATTGCTTTGTGTTCTTACTGTTAAGAGCAGGAAAACATGAAACAGGGAGTGTTCTGAAAAATTCTATAAGTCTGTGTGTGTGTGTGTGTGTGTGTGTGTGTGTGTGCGCATTTAGAAGATAACCAGACACTCAAAAGGTCCAAAGCAGTTCTCACCAGAACCTTTTGATGCCACTATCCTAGGACTTTGGTAACCAACAGAGTAAAACAAAATTTGATGAGTGAAGAAAGAGTTAAGAGCATTACACAAACATTTATTGCCTATTCTATCTAAAAACTTCCTTATGAACAGTAGCAGAGCACTATAGGAAGCTATGGAATTTTACCCCAAAAGTTTCAAGACTGCTGATTTGGATCCACTGTCTTTTAAGCAGCATGGGATTAAATCAAATTAACAAAGACATGGTTTGCAATGATCCCAGATTAATGATCTCAGAATGTGAGTAGCTACTCGTAAGATATGTTGCAAATAACTATTATAAAACGGTGAGGCAAAGGTCAAGAACACGACCCAGGGGAGCGTATGGTTAGCTCTGGTCACCTCTACCTATAAAAGCTACACAATTGCTGCTCATCTCTTTCCTAACCCTTTCTTGTCTTAAAGTAAACGTATCGCTGGTTCAACATCATCAGTTTTCTCTGCTTGCGAACAAACAGGCTAAGATTTGTACAATGCACCATAGTCTTACTTGCTGAAAGGCAGAGGACAACGTACATAGATTTTTCTGCCAACGCTAGGCTCACACTTCCTTTCTCATTTTTCTCACTAAGGTTAGGAATGAATCATTTGTACTTAGTTAAAGGGTTCTTTGCCAATACATCCGTGTAACTATCTCAAGTCAGAAACTGTTCCCAGACAGAAGGTTTGTGAATACTAAGATATGTGAGCCCTTTTCCCACCCATGTAGAAAAACTCCCTTTCTCTGGCTCACTTTTAGGAACCTTCTCATGGCTCCTTGCATGCATGTCAGATAAAAGTCTGGAAGTGATGAATGACATTATCACAATTTCTCAATTTTTCAAAGAAAAAAATACCTAAAAGACGTCATAGTCATTTGTCTCTTTTCATATGATTATGAATTGAAATACAATTTTGGACTCAATCTTTTTTGAAAATTATATATTAACAATACTCATATTAAGCATCTTTTATGTTTTAGGTACTAAGTGCTTTACATACATTTTCTAATTAATCCTCACATTAAAGAAAAGATTTTACAGGTGAGGAAACCAAGGAAAAATGACTTCAAGGAGCTTGTTCAAATCCACAGAGCCAGGGCTCAAAGCTAGGCCTGTCTGATGCTAAAGTCTATACTTTTAGCTACACAGTGAGAATGGTTCTGTACATGTTATAAGGGAAATTATATACACATAACGAATCTGGAAATTTTACTTAAACTTCAGCCAGTGTCTAATCTGACTGACACTGACAGATATTGATACTGACATGTATCTAAAATTTTTAAACGTCTCTGCCAGTGGAATCAGGTTACTATTTCCTTCAATCCTTTGCATTTAACTCTACCCATGTGTCATATAACACACTCTGATGGTAAATTTTATGCATTGACTTGGCTGGGTCATGGTGCCAGATCAAACATTATTCTGGATGTTCTGTGAGGGTGTTTTCAGATGAGATTAACATTTAAATCGGTGTGCTTTCAGTAAAGAAGGTTGTCTTCCATAATATGGGTGGATCCCCTCCAATTGGTTGAAGGCCTGAATAAAACATAGAAACATAGGACTGGCCTCCCCCAAGTCCTTAGACTTGAATTTCAGACTTTGGACCTGCAGCCTCCTTAATCACATAAACCAATTTCTTAAAATTTCTCTCCCCCACACTCTCTCTCACACACACACATCCCATTGCCTCTGTTTCTTTGGAGAACCCTGACTAATAGACCTCCTATACACTACAGTTATAAAACATATCTGGAAACAAAAACAATGGCCAATATGAGAAGTATTCTTAATATTGGAAATCCTCAAAACCAATTGTTTGGAGCTTATTAAAAATACACTTTCTGAATTAGACTTTCCAGAAATAGAAACTAAACATATATATTTTTATTAAGCTCCATACTGACTGTGACTCCAATTGCTGATTAAAATATAACTGCATTATAAGAAACTAGAAACAGAACGTATTCATCAGTTTAGGCAAGGTTGTGCTGTGGTGACAAACATCCCAGAAATCTCAGTGTTTATGCTATGTGACCAATGCCAGTTGAAAGAAGAGTCTTCTGCTCATGATAGTTGTCCTTCACTCAATGTAGTAGTCAGAATTCTGGTGGCAAACAGATGATATAGTCAAATAATAAATTATGGAGAGATTAATAAAAGGACTATTTAAAAACATGAGGGTACATTTGAAGGACGTCAACAAAAGATGGTACAGTACCCCAGGTACAGCAGTTACCAGAACCCAGAGAGAGCAGATGCCACCCAACAAGAGATGAAGCTCTTTGGTGAGGACTGCAACCAGCCATGGAGAACTGGAAAGGAGGGAGCGAGAGACTAAATGTCTCAAAATAACCCTCCTTCGGCCCCCTGCACTCTGGCCAGTATATCTCAGTATTTGAACTGAACCAGAAGACAGAGGACAAAGGGATCTGTTGCTATAGTCCATCAAAGGCAGTGTCCTAGGGCACAGAGCATCAGGGATAGGGTGGACTCTGGACAAAATATCTAGTACACTCTGGAACTCAGGCTGGCACCACCTGGAACATGGCCAGTGAACGTGGTAGAAGGAAAGACAACGAGGCAAAACATAAACTGACTTTTAAAGCTTCTACCCAGAAGTGATGTGGCCACTTAGGCTTACATTTCATTGAGCAAACCTAACTTCAAAGGATGGAAGGATATAATCTTTCTCCAGAGAGTAGAGTAAATATTGGTGACAGTAAACAGTCCAGCAAGTGAATGGCTGGGAGCCAGCGGAGGGAAAACTTATTTCTCATGACATATCTATCTTTTCTTATCTTTTGAATTTGGCACATATAAATATGGTACCTACATAAAACAATAAATAATAGTAACAATATTAAAATGAAATTACTATAAAAAACAGATAACTATAGTCAACATTACTCCTTCTTTAGGCTGCCCAGCATCCGAACCACTCACCTTGTAAAGAAGAGTTAACCTCCCACTGTAGAAACTGAATATTCCAAATACTCACTTTTCCTCCCGCCTCTATTGCTGCCAAGACATTGGCACATGACCAGGGTTCTGCCAATAGGGTGCAGTTGCCCCAGACACTAAATTGGAAACTAGAGATATAAAGAGAGGCTGAACCAAATCCTTATTGGCAATGGGTGGTGGCAGAAATGGCAGCTACATCCAACTTCCAGAATCAGCAGGGAAAGCAGAAACATCCACATCCAGTTCTGATGATTCTGGGTGTGCCATCAGTAATGTCTACCACCCAGGAGCAGCTGCAGGGTTTGTTCATAGAACTAGTTCCATAACATGATTTTCAGCATCATTTCTGATGTGTATTCTCTAAACCAAATTCTTACCCCTTCTGGAAAGTTTGGGAACCATCCGATTTCCTTTTATTAAATTCCATTTTCTGCTTAAATTAGCCAGAGTTTGGTATCTGTTGTTTGCAGCTAAGAACACTGACTGATACAATGCCTAGCTTTATGGCCTGTTATTACAAGAAAGAATAATTACAAGACCTCGCTGGGGCAGTCTTTAACTTTCAATTAAAAAAAAAATCGAAGAATTGGATAAATACCTAAATAGCGGCTTCACCTTCTTTTAGCAATTCCACATGTATAAAGCTTTTCTGAGCTAGTTGCTTGTCATTGCCCAGAGCAAGAGGTGCAAGGTCAACATGGATTTTAAGCTATTTAAAGTCCCTGACAATTAAAGTGACCTTGACAACGATTTCTATCTTAGGATTTTCTTAGGGTTTTGTCTTAATTAAATAAGATATTCTGAAAGTGAGGCCACCAGGTAAAATAGAGAAAAGCTGAATTGAAGTCAGGAAAAGCTGAACTGAAGTCTGGTTTGGGTCTGTATCTGACAGAGTTACTAGGTCTCTGTTTTCTCACATTAATCAGATGATTGCTGAGATTCCTTCATCTCTGATACACTATACTTCTAAATTGTTAAAACCCAGAGTGAATTCTGTTCCAAATTGGTCAAAGCAGTTTAAAATGACGCCAGCCAGTTAAAGCCTGACTGAATTACCCCGTATTTAACTTCTCTGTACTTAAGACTCTTTAACTATAATGTAGTGTACAGATACTGCTGTGCAACCAGGAAATGAGGTCATCTGTTGTCTTCTGTTTACTCTGACCAGTAAATTTATCTACAAGCCACAAACTTTCTCCTACTGCTTTACATTTTCTTAAGCTCAGAAGCTAAGACTCTAGTGATCAGAGCTGCATAAAAGACAACTTATCCACCAAGAAGATTGACTAATTATGCTTCTGTCTGCTTTAATCATAATTGCAAACCTTGGAAGCAGATGTCCTTCACTAGGTGAATGAATAAACTGTGGTACATCCAGACAATGGAATATTATTCAGCACTAAAAAGAAATGAGCAATCAAGCCATGAAAAGATATGGAGGAACCGTAAATGCATATTAGTAAGTGGGAGAAGCCAATCTGAAAAGGTTACATACTGTATGATTTCACTTATATGATATTATAGAGAAGGCGAAATTATAGACAGTGAAAAGATCAGTAGTGCCAAGGGTGGGCCTAGGGGAGGATGAATAGGAGGAGTACAGAAGATTTTTAGAGCAGAAATATCCTTGTATGATACGATAATAACGGATATATGTCAGCACACATTTGTGCAAACCCATAGAATATACAACATCAAGAGTAAACTCAAATATAAACGATGGACTTTGGGTGATGATGTGTCAGGGTAGGTTCAAGTGTAACAAATGTAACTTTTGTGGGCGACGTTGATAATGGTGGAGGCTGTGCACGTGGGGACACAGGATATATGGGAAATCTCTGCACCTTCTGCTCAATATTGCTGTGAGCCTAAAACTGTTCTTAAAAATAAAGTCTATTAAAAACGAACAAACAAGATAAAAAAGAGACTCATCAACCAAAAAGATTAGCTGATTATGTTTGTTCTCTAGGTGATTGATATGAAGGTTACCTACCATTCTACTTAGTGATGGGTAGACAGAGGAAAAGATGCATTTTGAGGCTGAACAGGCACATACAAACGATTCCTAAGTACCAGAGAAAAAAATACAGTGCCTAACTTAAGTAGAAAATCTATGCTCTCATTCTGTTAATCGTATCTCTCCAACCCTGCCTTATTTTTTTAACGAAATATATAATTTCTCTGATAGAAATCTTGGAAGGAATTCAAAATTGAAGCTCCTCCTAGCTAATTTAATTTCAGTGCTTTGTGGAAACTTTTAATCACGTTTCCACCACCACCCCACCAATTGTACACAGCTGTGGAATAGTGAGGCTTTATTCAGAATTCAAAACAATTTCTCTTTCTTGTTGCTGACTCAGATTTCTAAAAATTACAGTCTGTGGTTGAGCCTACCCATGAAGAGAAATTCAAATTTGGAGAAATTTGGAGAAAACCACCTTCCTTGCCAAAGAGATGTTGTTGTTCAATGATGAATTGGGCAAAGGTTATCTTCCATGTTCCAACTTCTTTATTAATTTCTTTTCCCTGAACGCTTAGGTAACTCTTGCCATCTCTCCATTCATCAAAATATGTTTTCAGAAAAGGATTTGACAAACATATTTACATTTAGTTGAAAAGTAGTTTAGGACCTACCTCTATACACTCTTCCACCCATTGTCATCTGGCCCCGGTGCCAATCCCTAGCTCCGCCTTCACAGAAATGTCTCCTACTGAAGTCACCAATAAGCTCCTAATTGCCTAATCCAATGGACACTCCTCAGTCTTATTCTTATTAAACTCCTGTAGGAGAAAGAGACTGAAAGTTGCTATTTTCCCATCCTTCTTGCCAACAGAACCCCTTTTATTTATTTTCTCAGTCCTCGAGGATGCGCCATGATTGATCTAAGCCAGTCATGGCAACCCCATTCACTTTGCCAGTGATTAATCTAGGGGTGGGAATGAGCCTTGGTCAATGAGACCTAAGGGGAAGTGTGATGGGTCTCCCGGGGAAGATTTTCCTCCTTGAAAGAGAACGAAGCACACAAAGAAAAAGTATTGTCTCCATTCCCTTAACTTTCTGCTTGGGATGATCTCTGTTGATTGGCATGCCCAGCCTGTGATCATCCCGGAAACCTTTTTGACACACTGACTGATGGTGGCAGAGCAGAAGGATAGAGCACGCTTGGGTCCTCCATAACATTGCTGGGTCACAAAACCCAACCAAAGACCACGTACCTCAGACTTTTTGAGAAGTCATTTGTAATGACATGTCACTTTTATTCTATTATTGGCAGCCAAATATATCCTAATTAATATACCCTCTCTCTGTAGCATTTGATATTGTAGATCACCTTTCCCTTAAAAATTTTTTTCTCCATGATCTCAGTCAGCTCTGGTTCTCATCCATGTACTCTTCTTTCTTCACCTGTCCCTCAAATATAGGTGTTTCCCATAAGATTAAACTTCCAACCTCTTCTCTGCTTACCCCACGGAGGTGAGTTCCTGCAGGACCACTGCTTTAATTACCACCCGTGCTCAGAGTTCTGTCCCAGGCTCTATCTCAAGATATTTAAACCCAAATTAAATCATTTCCTTTGCAGACATACAAAGCCTCTGCTAGCAGTTGATGCAACAGTCTCTACCCAGTCACCCAAGACAAAAACATGGGCGTCACTCTAATCTTTCTTCCTCAATTATTCATACTGTCTCCTATTTTCATCACAGTGCATTGGTTACAAAGTCATGCTCAGTTTAGCTCACCTCCTAAATATTTTTAGAATTCCTCCATTCTCTCTATGCTCACTGCCACTTCATTAGTTCATACTTTCTCATCTCTTGTTCAAACCATTGCAAGTTCCTGTTAACTAACTCATTCTCTAGTCTTGCCTCCATCCAATTCTCTGCATTGTCTCCAGGGTGATTTTTCTGTAGGTCGAAGATTCATCTTTCATTGACTCCTTGGAGTCCTCTTCTAGTTTCATATCTTCTGGATATGATCTGATGAAGGGCTTGTTTCTTCCTGCAAAATCTAATTTCTACATTCACATCTACTTTATCCATCTGGTTCACCCTCATTTATTTTCAGTTTAGCTGTTGTTTCAGTTGTGAAGAGTCTTTCTCTATCTTCACCACTCTACTTCCCTTCTTATATCCTCTAAGAAAGAGCTAGATATTCCCCCATAGTGTCTTGTGATACCTCTACATAGCACGTATCAACCAACTCTGGAGTCCTTGACTACGTTGTCCAATTTCCATTAGATTTTGAACACCTTGGGGACAAGCAGTGTCTTGTTCATGTTTGATATGCCAATGCTTAACAAACTACTAACAGACAGTAACAGTAATGTTTAATAAGGAAAAATTAACCAAATGAATGATGTTCTAACTGTCAGGCCATTTGCATTTTATATAAAAAAAGAATTAACAACAAACCACTAAGCCATATAAAGGAACTTCTAATTATTTGATGTACCATCTCATGGTCCAGTGGAGAGGCACTTTCCAGAGGCTGGTCAATCATACTGCATGAACATCTAATAATCTGCAATTACATCCCTGTCTTGCCTGTTGGGTACATTTTATTCTAGAAACTGTCAGAAAATTTTGCCTTTCAACAGGTATTATATTTCAAAGTCTAAAAATTAATTATAGCCTTTAGTGAACATACTATAGTGTTTTTGATGTGGTAATAATTCCTTTAAGAAACTTGTGTAAAATGCATAGTCCTTTTAAAAAGCAGAATTAAGACATTTTATGGAATGCATCTGCAATATGTATAGACAAGAGGAATGACTTTAATCAGACCATATACTCAAGATCTGGTAATAAGTAACTACCCATAATTGTTAGACTGTGTGTACACATTGTGTTTAACATAATGTGAACAGGTTCAGTCATTTTTAAAATGTGGTCACCATTGATTGTACTGGATCTTCTCCACTTACCTGATGTAGATCTATTCTTTACCCTCCTCTTCCCTACTCTGTTTCCCAAAGAGGCGGACCTCTGTGGACTGCATCAATTCAACCCCTGGGCTCTCTGGTTTCTGGGTGGGTGTGGCCAGTGAACATCACCAGCGAAAGATCAGAAGGAGGTGAGAGAGACAGAAATTGCTTCCACCCTGCCAGGTCATGGCCTGACAATGGCTGCATTCCTCAACCAAATATCATAGCTCCTGTGGATGTACTTTTCCAGATTCCTGTAACCTTCCCCTTCTCTGGCCTCTTAGGCCTACAGTTCATATCCCCTGTCGGTTTCCCTCAACACTGCCTTAACACTCGTATGTATTCCCTTCATTAAACTCTCCTCATCATCCAGTTTGAATGCCACCTGTTTCCTGCTAGGACCCTCGCCCATACACATGATCAGGATGTCTAGGGAGATGATCAGAAGGATTAACCTATTTATACAATCACCCACAACTCTCACCTTTGTTTGCTCAAACTGTATCCACCTATGGGAACAAAAGGGTCTCAATAATAGTAATAGAACACTATTTTAGAGTGGTCATCTCCAGAATTTTGATTTGCTGTCTGTTGCTGTAGTTCCAACATAACGGTTCTCAATCACCTAGGAAGGAGGCACTTATTTGCTTCAGAACTAAGACACCTCCCACAATTGAGCTGGATAAAAGGGCCCCCCTGGAACAGCTACCAATCTATAAGGCACATTAAAACATTATTAGGCTAATAAAATATCACAGGAAATGTAACAAGACAGAGAAAACAATATTACTCAGAAATCCTTTCAGGAAGAATATGTACAGTATGCTATTGGTAAATGTATTTCCATGAGTTTCAGGTGGAATGGAGGGAGGAACAAACGAGGATGAGACACCCTCCCCACTCCAAGAGCCATGCTGTGGTAACAACAGGTAGTTGGTCAATACATCAGCTTCTAAGGAGAGTGGGATGGCTTAACTTGAAGGATTACATCTGACTAAACATGTTTTCTCAGATCCGAGCTGGAGGGAAATTGTTTTGAGCAAAAGTAGAAAGACTGAAGCTGCCCTTGTTGACTCTCTTTTGCCGTCCTTTCCCCATGTAGCCAGCACTTTCTACCCTAAGGAATTGATATCACAATATGTCAATTTGAAGAGATGTCAAATTATTAACCTGCCTGGGGTGCCCACATAGGTGCTTCCTGCCTGATCCTGACAACTGAGTGGTAAGAAACTGTCACTTCTTCCTCTCCAACATTGACTTGACCTTTTTGACCCTAGTTTTTGACCTAGTTAGTGTTCTTCCTCTTACAAAGATGTGTTGGCTTTTACTTATAAATGCACTATGTGGAGGTGGGGCAAATGCCTTCCACCCTTACTTGTAATACAAGTTCACAAAAGAGGGCTGTCTTGGGGTCCCAGTTTTTTAAAAAGTTTTTGTAATATAGCTTTCACTATTACTCTTAACTTGAATTTTTTATTGTTGCCCTCTCTCCCTAGGAGTTAACCAAGCATATAATGATGAGACAAGTAAAGAGTTAACAGGAGCAGACTTGTTAGCTGGCAGGAATGAGCTTAAAAATTAGCTTAAAAATTAACCACTTGGCTCTGCATCCCCTGACTAGCACTGTACCTGCAAGCTGACAAGCACCTTATATCCATCATAGGTGGGAACAGAACAGTTCCCAATAGCAACAATAACCTCCTGCAAGCTAACAAATGTTTTTGCTTCCAGGAGAAAAACGTTTCCCAGGAAAAGACAATTAAAACAGGAGTCCACCCCCCAATCCCCCCCCCTCACACACACACACACACAAGCTAACAAGCACCCTACATCCTGCACGGAAAAATATAAAACCCCAACACTCCTTCTGATTATCGCAGCTGTCCCTATCGGACTCTACCCTGGCAAAACACCTTTTGCCAGTTCTCTCTCTCTCTCTCTCTCTCTCTCTCTGCCTGACTTTAAATAAATCTTTTCTTGCTCTCCTACTTTGTAGAGTCTCATGAATTTTTTCACCTTCTGCGAATGACCAGGGGTTAATTCTACACCAGGACATATAAGAGGCTGAATAGAGGACAAGCTTTATCACATTTATATCCATATCTCCATCCCCTGTCCTCGGGCCATGACCCATTATTGTCCTTGAACCAACCATCTTGATTCTCTTACCTTAAGGCTAATTTCTTCCCAGGAAGCTTCCTGGCCTTTCTGGCAAATAGACTCCAACTGAATTGTCTGTCAGCTCTCCAGAATGGTATAAGCAGAAATGTAAGGCATAGGATGCAGTGCTCAATAAAATAATCAAGCTGGGGGATAAAGTATGAATACAGTTATTTCTCAGAGGAAGATGACTTCACTGAGCCATGAATCTGTCTGTCATTCACTAAATAAAACTTCCCTGTTGGCCTTTTGATGTATGTATCCCACATTGGAACTAGAAGACTCTGCTTCTTTATCAAGGTTAGGGATTGGACTTAGACAACATTGTTAATAGAGTATACTTGACAATGAGAGCCTGTCACTGAAGATGCCAGTACACTCCTATTTTTCCCTATTGTTATACCTCATCAGATGCCTTTCTCTCATAATCCAATACAGAAATGACCAACCTGGGCTCCCTCTAAACAGTGGGCACCATTGGTGGCTTGAGGTGTTTTACCACTAAAATTGAATTATATCAACCTTCCCTAATTCACACACACACACACACACACACACACACACACACACACACAAATCAATGTATAATCTTCTTTCTATTTGAAGTTTTATGTTCTTGTATTTTTCTTATACTTTTGCTCCGCCTCATCAATGACAAAATGCTGGCATGATGCTTAAAGAACATGGGCTCTGGAGTCAGATAGCCTGGATATGAGTCTCACATTTACTTGCTGTGTCACTATGGCCAGTTACTTAATTTCTCTATTCCATTTTCTCATCTGCAAAATGAGGGTAATACTAGTTCCTGTCTCATGGGGCTGTTGTAAATTGCTTACTAATTTCTACAGTAATATTCATGGAAAAACTTGTAGATAGCTCATTTTTATTTTACCAGTTTTTGACATGGACAGTTTATATTTACCTTCTATTAAACCTGGAAGGATAAGCATAAATTAGACAATTACTCTAAGCAACATCCTGTTTGACCTAACTTCAAGCTAAGAGCTATAAAATATTTATTAAGGGAGTATCAGTTGCCATGTTTGTCGAACATTTCTTATGCACTCCCCATATCCTCTTGACCTCAACCATCTCCCAGGTCCATGGACACTGGTTCTGCTTGAGCCACTTCTGTGGTACGAGCTTTATTGTTGTCTATGTAGCCAAATTTAATCATAACTAACGCAGAAGTTGACAAAATTTTTGGCTGCCTGCCTATCCATTTATATTGTATACCATAAAATCATATGTATTTTTAAGGTATAGTTATTAACATTTACTATTGATGAAATGAGTACACTTTGGAGCTATAGTCCTTACTTAAGCATGACTTGGAAGTCAGGAGGAAACGTGAGCATACTTATTCCAAGAATCAAAATTAGTGAATATTGCTACACATATTGCAGAACAGCTGCTGTCACATAAAATTAATTCCATCTTTTCAGTCAAGGCTCATTTCTCCCCAGGCAATATGCTATTTACTTCGTGTAAATATATTCATTTTTCCATCAAGACATGGTAAAGGAAAGAATGTATTAATTTACCAAGGTGAACTCTGAAGTGTTGAACAAAATCTATACCCATAATTATTTTTAAGGCCAGTAGCCAGGAAGACCATATTGGTAAAGACATGAAAATAAGCTCATTAACAAAGCAACTCATATTTATTCCTGATCATTGGCCAACTTGGCAAATGATTAAAAGTTATTTTTATGATCACCTCTAATAGTTGTTGTATCAGAGAAACATGTATGTATATTTTTTATAAACTTTCTATTTATAATAATACCCACTTACAATATCAATGAAGTTATATTTCAGTCTTATAAATAATGCCCATGTTGTCAAAAACAAAATAAAAACATTATGACTCTTGGATAATGAGAAATTTTTTAAAGAGCAACCAAACAGAATTTATAAATGTAAATGTCTACTCAAATGTATTTCATATGTATACCTTTTTCCATTTCAACATGGTTGATATAAATCATCATATTTAAAAATACACGACCAACTCAAGAAATAAGTCACCAGGCACTTGAACTAAATGAATTACTCAAGCTTGGCAATGAATCTAATCTGGAGTTTTTTTAGTAGCTTTGACAAAAATAGAAACATATTGGGCTATATTGTACCTTTGTCTAATTAAAGGAAGATTCAAGTTAAATATAAAAAAATTTAACCTAAATTTAAGGATTAATTAATGTATGGTCCTTAGACAATGGGACACAATGTCTTCAACAACAAATTTTTAAATTATGAAAATGTTCTCGAAAATTTCCATGTAGTGATCCTCTATAAAGCCTGATGATATAAAATTAAATTGTAACTCAGTGATGGCATTTTATTGGAAAACTTATGTGAAATTGCTTAAGAAATTTATTTTTTTGATGATTTAATGCTGTGGTTCCACCAAAATACAAGTACATATATGCTTACAAGTATAGTATATTGCCACAAAAATTCCACAGATATGAATAATTAATTCCTTCTGCATCATCCCTTTCGTCTCTTTCTCTTCCATTCAAGAGAGAACTGGGTGCAAATTAAGGGAAAATTAAGGGGAAATATGGGTATAATCTTAATACTGTTTCATTTAGAAAAAAAGTTAAATCATTGGCAAAATTCAGCTCTAATTGTATTAATATTGAATTACTTGCAACATAAGCTCTTTTCCAAACGGTTCCTTCTCCTTTCTTCCATTCCCATGATCACTCTTCACTTAAATAGTGAATTGTTTAAAAAGTCTGTGCTGAATTTTTCAGTAATGAACATATACTAAATAGAATTATCTACTGTCTATTAATGAGGTTCAAAATGTATTGACAATTTAATTTCTTAGTACATACAACCCTTATGTTTTCTCATAAAAGGAAACAGAAAGTATTACCTCCAAGAAACTCCATACCTTGACTGTGGTCTTGTCTTAATTTACTTGATCCTCTATTTACAGTGGAGTTAATAACAGATAACAACTTTGTAGAATTCTCTACTTGAATTTCGTAGGAGTTAAGAGTAGTCTACACAAAGAGTACTCTAGTAATAGCCCCCACTTCCCAAAAACTAGGAGTGGAGAGAATGACTCAAGAAAAACTACAATTTATCTACATCAGAAACTAAAAAATTATTCAACAATTTTTTAGTATCACAAACTAAAAATTCCTAAATCCATGGCTTCTCCATGATTTCCTTGTTTTGGAATTATCCCAGTGGTGTCAAATATGAATCAGCCTGATTTCATGTTAGAGTTGGAAGGCTTAGGAGTGAATAACATCCTTTTCTTAAGTAGAATAATAAATAACAGAAATATGATTCCTACACAGAGTGTTTAAACTGTATATAAATATAATTTTGTATTTAAACATTAAATGCCTTCTGTATACAGCATGTTTCATTAAATAAGGTCACTAATAACAAGGTCCTGGAATGCCTTTCAAGTTATATAATTCTGAGAGTTTCCCAGAGGTCATGTAGGCATGTATACACACTGTGGCTGAGAAGCCACTCCAACTTAACACAGGGAGAGAACCTGGAAGAAGAACTAGGTAATGTCCTTTGGATTGTCCCTTTTGAATATCAGATATCGCAAGGGAAACCTTAGAAAATGTCAAAGAACATTTTCTGACACTGGAAACTATGGAGGCACTATTTTTGACTACAGGGAGATTTAGCCAGGCACTTGAGAAAGAAAGAATGAGGGAAGAAGAGTTGTCATTCAGAGCTAGCCAGAAAGTCATTCCTCTTCAATGTTGGTGCAAGCTATGAGGGTATCTGGCAGTTAGGCTAATATTTTCAAAAAGAAAACCTTTCAATCTATCCTTGACTACATGACAGGTATTTGGTGGACCCTGCAGAGTTCTGGGCCAACATGGAAAATATGATTTTGATACAAGAAAATATTAAAAATAGGTATTAATAATTGATTGCCTTGATTATGAAGGAAGTTCACTAAGTCTTCTGGACGCTACCTAATTTTCCATAATATTTCTCCTTGATAGTTTAGGCAGGTAGATTAGAAGAAAAATATAGCAAAAATGAACATGATAAATGAACCCAGTACCTAATATCTAGTTCATGATCAGATCAAAGGAACTCAATGGTTACTGATGGAAGGAAAGAACAAATGAAAGAATAATCTATTTGATGGAGGTGCTTCCTATTTCAACCAACTGAGGAAGACTGTCTAACAATTGAGAGATTTCAGTTTTGGTATTCTTCAGCCATATTGCTCTTTCTGGAAATTATTAGACATTAGGTTCATTTGCTTCTGTTTTGGAAAAATAAAACCAGTTCTCAGGAGAAATTTGTCTTCCTTTTTGATCTACCTGAAGGTATACGGCCTATTCATTTGCATAAAGATAACAAGCTAATTTGAATATATATTAGAAAAAAGAGGTAAGGACTT
Source organism: Rhinolophus ferrumequinum (assembly GCF_004115265.2). NCBI lineage: Eukaryota > Metazoa > Chordata > Mammalia > Chiroptera > Rhinolophidae > Rhinolophus > Rhinolophus ferrumequinum. The sequence continues at coordinate 33,487,627 of NC_046289.1, read as the reverse complement.
AGAACACAGCCCTATTTTTCTACAGTTTAAGGCTGGAGTTCAATTAACACAAGACTTTGATAATGGTGCCATGACACAGACATACTGGCATTAATGGCCAGTAACCTGGAAACAGATTACATATTTTGGTCCCCTATTTATGAAGTGAGATAAATGAAAAAAATTGATCTGTACTATAAAAGGATTTCCATTATTTGTACTTAATTTTTTCTGAAATAAAAGAGAACAGAGCAAAATCATTAGTAGAATTGATACCATAGCCTCTTTACTCCTTATACAAGTTACTAGACTTAAAAACTGGACCCCATCATTTGAGAAGATATGAGTGCTTCAGAGAGCTGTCCAACAGACCAGTGGTCTATAATTTGTGAGGTAAATCGTTCCTCTTTCCCATCAAAGAAAACAGTAAACCCCCATTACATTAAGAACCTCAGCCCACGGCTCTATTTTAAATGAGTCCATCTTCTAGATTTCAGCAACTAGAGGCCCAGAACATTGGCAAACATTGCTGACAAAGACCTGGTCACAGAGGCACCTATTCTTTAGACATCACTGGTGTCATGGATTAACATAAAGTTTCCTCCTTTCTACTTCTCTGCAATGGCCTCTTATTTAGAGAGACACTCTCAGATTATGCCTGATGTTCTGGTCCAATTATTAACACTCATTTTCACTCTCAAAATGGTTCCAGTTGGAACAATAAATTATATGGTTGCTCCCAGGTCTTATCAACCTACTGTGGAAGTCACTCTTCCAGGTGTTTTGCACAAACACTGAAATCTGTCTCTATCCTGGCCATTCTAGATTTGAAAATATCTTCAATGCTGTAGATAGATAATCAACTAAAGAAGAGCAATTGGGAAAGTATATATCAACTGTCATAACTATGAGCAGGTCACTTACATTTCCTGGGCCTCAATTTCTTCATAGAAAATAAAGAAAGTAAAGTAAATAATCTTTTTTAGCAATAAATGTCATCTAAGCTGAAACCAACCCAAATATGAAACCAAATATGGAAGTTTCTTCAGCCATATTGCTCTTTCCAGAAATTATTAAACAGTAGGTTCATTTGTTTCTGTTTTGAAAATATAAAACCAGTTCTCAGGAGAAATTTGTCTTCCTTTTTGATCTACCTGAAGGCCTACGTCCTATTCATCTGCATAAAGATAACAAGTTAATCTGAATATACATTAGAAAAAAAGGGATAAGGATAAGCCCTCTACTCTTATCTCCAATTCACCCCTAGGGCCTGGGTACACCGGAAGGAAGTGTCAGGTGTCCTGTCATAGACTAATCAAAGTTTTCTTCAAGTCTAATAAACTCATCCATTATGAAGCTGCTGTAGATTCTTTATCATCATTTTAAGGTTCAAACAAACATCCTGAACTTCCAAAGACATTTAGAACAGCTTGAGGGAGACAGAACCACCAGACTGCTGTGTAGAGAAAACTCCAGCTTCCCACTCCATATTGTCCCTAAGGGGTCATGACTCAGAACAATATTCTCTTCAACTGCCTTGGAAGACCGAACTCTAATTTCTGAGAAATACGGTACATAGACATGAGTCATTACTTATGACTCTATAGAAATAGGTAGGTGCATATCTTAACCAACTCAACTTCCCATCGTTCGCAAACATTCATTTGTACTCTTCTTCTCCCAAAATGGATTTGAGTTTGCTTTTATGTCCTCATTAGTAACTACAGTATTGTTTGTTTGCTTATTAATTTGCTTTATGATCCAATAATTTCTACTTAATTTCTAAGGTCAACTGCCAGGTCAAAGGTGAAAAATAAAGTCAGAATCTTTAGCACGCACAAGATGAAGTTATGAGATGGGGTGTGAAAAAAGAATCAAGAGAAAACAGGCAGATGTTCTATAGAGAAAATAGAACAGATGATAGAGTTAAGAAACTGAGATCAGGCAAGCCCTGAGATGAAGAAAAAGAATCTTTCTACAGGGCATGACTTTCTCGCTGTAATTCATTTTTTTTAATTCCCCTGAATCCCTTTAATCAATGCTCTTTTCATTCAGAGTCTCAGTGAGTCTGTGTTCCCAAACCAAGAAGATCCCTGTTCATTACACCTTTTAGTGTAACCCCAGTGTAGGTGAGTGTATCAGGAAGAGCCCCAACCAAACAGATGGCACACTCAACTTGAAGATTTACAAAGGTGTGGGCAGGATTAGTAGAGCCACAGGGGATGGTGCAGAAACCCAAGGTTACTAACTGCAGAGCTCTTACCATACCTGTGCCCAAAAGAGCAGAGTGAGGGAACAGTTACTGGAACTCAGAGGAGAGACCTTCACAGGGAGGGAGTCAGGAATATGTCCTGACCTCACTTACCTGCCTCCAGTATCCGACAGGGCTCCCCAGTGGCTGAGCCCAACAGGATGCCAGAGTGCAAGAAAGCCTATCAATGTTGCATAGACAGCTTACTGCCCAGGGAGGAGGAGTCTGCTTCATTTGCATTCATAAATTTCTGACTGCAACTTCCTAACAAAGGAGTGAAATCTCCTGCACTCACAGGGGAGAAAGTATTTTCTTTCTGAAAGGTGAGGTAACAGGCCCTGCCTAATCAAACCCAAATACACCCGACTTCCTACAGCGTCCACCTGGCTGAGGAAGGCAGGGGCAGCATCTCGGGTGAGTCAGCCTGGAGGGAGAAGCCTTACTGACAAAGGGAACAGTGGGCAGTAATGAGAAGTGGCAGCCAAGTGTGAAAGTCTGCCACTGGCCAGCGGCAACTGCAAACAAGGCCAAAAATAGCTCAGGCAGAACCCCAGCTTCAGGACAGACATAGAAATAGTGCTGTTACCAAGAGGCTTCCTTTTAAGCTATTGAGAGAACTTATAGAGAGATATTGTTGGTTATTTTTATTCCCAGCTTCCATTCCCAAAGGAACCCTGAGCCATGATACCCTTCAGTGTTTCTGGAGACTATTCTGGTAGGGCTGAGAAAGCAACACGAAGGGACAGAGGCAGATCACATCTTACAAGGACCAGGGTCCAGGACAAATCTACTTGTGAAACATGAAGAGGAAATGTTGTCTCACTCTCAAAACTACTGTTAGTTATTTTGTGGAGAATAAAAGTATCTCTTTTGCAATTTATCACTGAGTCTTTGTAAAGTAGATCATCATGTTCTCAGTTTTCATATTGATTCTGTGGAACCCAGTGTGGCTGCCTAATAAATGAATGTCCTAAGGAATAAATGCATTTTCTTCACTATCTCTACCAATCTCTCAGAACTGCTCCTTTAAAATCATGAAAAATTCCATTAAACATTGATATCTGTGCTATTTTCATCACAAAAGAAATATTATAAACCTCAAACATGATTACCGATTCAAGAGCTTGCATTCTGAATCAATGTAATTCAATAGACTGGTACTGCGTTTCTTCTATGTGCTAGATACTCAGAATACTAAAACGCGTTTTAAATGGCCGGGTCTTCAAGAAAATGGATGCATAAACAAAAGATTACAGTATAGTATAATAAGTAAAATAGTATTTTATATTTTATAAAAAGTAAGGTCACTGCAAAAGACAGGAAATAAGACTTTTGTGGGCAAAAAGGCTTCCTAGAGTAAATGGCATGTGAACTTGGCTTTACAGACGAATAGGAGTTAGGAGGTGGTGGCTAAGTGTGAACGGGCATTCCAAGCAAAGGGAACAGGGTGCGAGGGCAGAGGCCTGAACCAGCAAGTTGTGTTCTAGGAGCAAGTTGTGACTTAGAAACTAGAAGCGAGTTGGCCCTGCTGAAGCATAACACGCTGGGAGGGAGAAGTGTGGAGAGGAAGGCTGACGCCAGGTGATGCCAGGCAGTCAACAGAGTGTGATGGGCAGGGTGCGTTCCAAGTAATCTGACGGGCATGCAGCAGTTTGAAAGTAGGTTTTTTCCTGCTTTGGTTTTAATAATTAAATGAGAGTGTCTATCGCTATAAAAGTCTTATCTCGTTCAGTTCCGTTCTGATGTGAATTCTGGAGTGGGAGGGAAAGTGGCATTAACTCCACTGAGCAGCACCCATGTACCCCCGGGGAGTATGTCATTCAAGTGAACACTGCCTTTGGCAAAGAAAGAAGTGCTGCTACAGGCGACAGAAAGACTACAAAGGGATTGAAGCTGGAGTGTGAGCCGGTCCCATTTGCATTTAGCAAGGTCCGCCTGACAGCTTTGTGAAGAGTGGTTTGTGTTGGATGGTGGGAGGCATAACGTATTCGTTTCATAAGGCTGCTGTAACAAATACCACACACTGGTGGCTTAAAACAGCAGAAATTCATTTTCTCAAAGTTCTGGAGGCGAAAAGTCCAAAATCAAGGTGTCAGCAGGGCCACACGCCCTGGAGGCTCTCTGGGAGAATCTTTTCTTGCCTCTTCCAGCCCCAGGTGGCTGTCGTGCCTCTGTCTGCACATCTCCTTTTCTGTACGTTTGTCTTTCCTCTTTTGTCTCTTGTAAGGACACTTGTCATTGCATTTAGGATCCACCTGGGGAATCCAGGATGATCTTGTCTCAAGATTAGTAACTTAATTACATCTGCAAGGACTCTTTTTCCAAATCAGGTGACATTCAGAGTTCCCGAGGATTTGGACATAGACATATCCTTCGGGGAGTCCTCATTCAACCCACTACACAGAAAACTCGTATTTCTCAACCCACGGTGAGCAGACCAGCTGCATTAGGATTTCCTGGAATGCTGCACTCTGTCATTTGTACATTGTTACCCTCGAGATACAGACCTCGCTAGGAAATGCTACGGTGTATGAGGATGACCTTGTGATAAAGGTGTGGGAACTAGAACCAGAGTGGTCAAGACTAAGGGTGAGCTGAAGTGGAGGTGAGGAGGATGCAAGTGAACAGAATGACTCCCAGATATCATCATGGGGCCCTGAAAAGATGGAAATAGAGGGAAAGAAAATAGAATCCCAGAAATCTCCAGGCTTAGAAGGATTAGGGAGAGCATTTTGTCCAGTCCTTACATGTAATTCCGAATTTCCCTTTTTTGCTATTCTTAACAGATGATCATGCAGCTTCTATTTAAACGCAGTGTCTGGTTTCACTGTTGTCTGTTTCCTTCACTAGCTTGTAAACTAAATGAGGGGAAAGGCCATGCTTGTTGGGTTCCCTGTTGTTTCCCCAGCACCTAAAGGAATGCCTGATATATCAAAAGTGCTCAATATATAGTTTTGAATGAGTAGATGAATATTCGAATAAGCAACTCCAGTGACAGGAAGATGTGACAACTCATTAAGAATTAGAGTGATCAAGAGTTATTACAATGGTGACTCTTCCATTTGGGGCAGCTGTAACTGTAAATTCCTCTTTATACAGTCACTTTGTTCCCTAGATTGAATCTAAGTCTTCTTCTACATGAACACTTCTTTCAGATACTTTGAAGAGAACTATCGTGTCTCCTGAGTCTCTTCCTCCCACACTAAATATTTTCATTTTCTTTAACCACATGGCCTGTTTCAGGCCTGTTTAGAACTCCTCCACGGTTCTAGTTGCTCTCCTTTCATTGAGTCAACGACTACTTCTGAGTGTCCACTGCATGCTCTGCTCCAGGGCTATGCATTTGGTAGGTAACACAACAGTCATGCACTCACCTTCCAGTTTGTCAGTGTTCTCTCTGAAATTACTAAAGATGGCAATCCCCGGAACTAAGAGCAGCAGACACCCCTTCCTTGGTACTGGGTATGAGCTTTTTACTATTATATCTAAATAAGAAGTTATTATTTTCTTTTACTTGTTTTTTTATAGTACTGGACATGGTGTTTCTAATTGTTTGTACAACCATGGGTTGTGCATTAAGATGATTTCACTCTTTGGTACAAGAATGTCTTAGTCTGCTTGGGCTGCAGTAATAAAATACCATAGACTGGGTGACTTAAACAACAGAAATTTATTTCTCATAGTTTAGGAGGCTGTGAAGTTTGAGATCCTGGTGTCAGCATGCCAGCATGGTTGGGTTCTGGGGAGGGCCCACTTCCTGATCTACACAGGGCCACCTTCTTCTACATCGTCACATGACAGAGGCAAAGATCATCTCTCTTGTGTCTATTCTTATAATGGCACTAATCCCATTCATAAGGGCTCTTCCCTCCTGACCTAATTACCTCCCAAAGGTCCCACCTCCAAATACCATCATATTGGATATTAGAACTTCAACATATAAATTTGGGGGGACCCAAACATTCAATCCATAGCATTGAGCATAGATTGAATTTGAAATATACTCAACACAACCACCTACTGCCTTCCATCCCTTATACACAAAATACATAATTACACTCTGTGCTACCATAGAGCAATGAACAGAAATGAACCTCAGCAATCCAGAGAGGCTGGATAGCTTTTCAAACATCTGTGAGAAACAGATGCTCTGTCAAGCCAGGGAGAGGAACCAGTTTCTTGGGGGCTCAGGTTACATCTTGTGTTCAGTGAAGCGCATAAGAATCATTTACATAGTGGAGCCGTATTTGATTGTTTTCTCTCTTATTCTTTTATAATTTTATGTGGGTTTTCCCTCCTGGATAATAATTAAATAAACCTACAATAAAACAAAAAGAATTCAACCAAACTAATGGGAATTTTCTTTCATTGCAAAATGCTGTTTAACTGATTTGTTCACAGATGTTCCTAAGTTTCAGAAAAGGTATTCTCCTTTAAGGAAACACAGATGTGTGACTTAAAACTCTGTATTTGTGACATTTCAATATTGGGATCCTCATTTTTTACCAATGAAATTGTAAGAAAACAAAATCTGCTTGTCCTACAGCAATTTGGCTACATTTCAAAAACTTTTTCATAAAATGAAATGATACATTCTGCAAATCCAATTGCAGGGGAATTAAATGGGCTTACTGAAGAGTCATCACATTTACAATAATGATAGAAAATGAAGAAATAAACTATAGGAAAATAGTGCCAGGAAATGGACAGTAGAAAGAAGTTCTAAGGATTGTCTACCCGCCTCTGTTATACTCGTACAAGCCATTCAGTTTGTCAATTATAGCCAATACGCAATGGTTAGAAAGCAGGCAAGCATACCCAGAGAGATTTAGTGGAAGGTTACTGTAGGCATATTAGATGTACACAGGTAAAACTAGTCAAAACTTCTTGGTCGTTGTAATTTGTCCACATCTTCAACTTTAAATAAAAACATCTAGACATTCATGTCACTTGGCTCTTTAACTGTTTCAGTTCCCCCAAATACCATTGGATTGTCTGTTCCCCAGTGCCAAGCCTAATGCTAGGTACATAGTAAGTCCTGCATATTTGTAGAATGAATGAACGAAGTGAATTAATATACAAAATTCCACACCTCCTGCTTTTCCTAATAGGATTGTATAGGTCATTAAATACTTCTGAGGTGTGATACCAATATTCAAGGTACAAGCATTTGACTTACCCACTAGAGAGCTATCCTTCATATTATCATTGTGACAAAACACTGGATGATTAGATCATAATTCTTCCCTGCTGAAGACGCTAGCATGTAATTAGCATTTAGCTAAAAGATTTACTCTTGTATCTTTATAAAGACGTGCATATTTACGTTTTTCTGTTGGTCTAGAATTTAATCTTATTTATAAATGGTTTCCAAACTAGATTGTGACCCTGATTAATTGGATAATTCAAGCATTTTTAACTGACATCAATTATTGCAAGTGGTTTGGAAACCTGGTAAACCTGGTGCTTCTCTTTGATAGTTCCAGTCACGTCTCACACATACATCTAGTCCAAGCCAAACAGATTGCAGCAAAGGTACGTTTGTACATGCATGGGTGTATGTGTATGTATACATTTATACATATATGTATGTGTGTATGTGTATGTGAAGGCATTTGTTTGCTTATTTTAACAACACAATATTAATCTCTGCCTGTCAGTCCTAGAGAATTTTTGCACATTCACTGCTTACATAAGCAACTAAATGATCATAGGAAGTCACCCTGACCATATAGAAGAGACCCTATTGCACCTTGAAATAACAGCCTTAAAAACCTTCTCAGTAACTGCCAGCATGCTGAGGGATTCCCAGAGTATGATTACCTTAGATCAGTTCCTGCCATTGAGCAATGCATTTACAAATACAGGAGCAAAGAAATGATGTCACCAAGACAAAAACTCTGCACGTAAAAACCAGCTTAAAGCAGATAAGCATACTCTGGCTGGGATACAGAGCTCTCAAACCTCTTAAAATAATTAAACCTTGTTCTGAAACACACTATACCAGATGTGAACTGCCCAAACTTGTTTCTGAACAGATCCATTTTTTGTCCGTAGAGTTTGATTCACTAATTCATGTTCATACAATTTAACTCGTGGATCATTAAACTACTTTAGGTCGTAGCCATTCATTGATCTGAGAGCCTATACCTTATAATGAAGTCTGTTGTTCTTTGTCTTCCATTTCAAAATGAGAGAAGACTGACTATTTCTGCCAATGCTTATTGGATTACCCTATTTAACTAAAAACAGATCCCTCGCCTCCCATACATATACACAAAAATTACCCGAGGCTTTCCTAAATTGAATGGTTAGATCAATTGCTTCGAGGTCGATGAGAGCCACATATTGGCTAGGTAGCAGGAAAATGAAATTGGGGTTTTATCTCTAGTGAAAGAAGCATAGGAATAGGAGCCAGAAGATTTACATTCTAATCTTGGCTGAGCCTTCACAGCAGTGTGGTTTGGTCAAAGAAGGTCACCACTCCAAGCGCTCGTTAAACCCTCACAACACATTGAGGTAGGTTTAGGTAGGCACTATTAGTACCCCCTTTTACAGGGGAAAGGATTTAGCTACTTTCCCGGGGACAGGTGGTAGATTAGGAGCAGAGTCGGTATTTTCCCTTAAACAGATTGATTATTCTCCTGCTGCTGTGATCATGTATGTTAAAGGACTTTAGAAAATATAAAGAATGAGTATTCTCACATAGGAGGGAAACTCAGTAACTATATTCATATGCTAAAAATTGGAATGTGGGTGGAAGAAATAGATAACTAATGGTGAAGGCTGTTGATGATTACAGGGGTGATTTTCAGGGGTGGCAAATGTTAGCTAAATACAGTAGCTAAGTTAAACATAGTATTACCATATAATTCAGCAATTGTACTCCTAGGTATTTACCCAACTGATCTGAGGATTTACATCCACACAAAAAATTGCATATGGATGTTTATGGCAGCTTTATTTACCTTCACCAAAAATTGGAAGCAACCAAAATGTCCTTTAACAAGTGAATGGATAAAGTTTGGTACATCCATGCAATGGAATATTATTCAGAGAAAAAAGAAATGAGCTATCAAGTCACAAAAAACATGGATGAATCTTAAATGCATAGCACTAAGTAAAAGGAGCCAGTCTAAAACACTGTATACTGTTTGGTTCCAATTATATGACATTTTGGAAAAGGCAGAACTATAAAGACAGTAAAAAGATAGTAATTTCCAGGGGCTCAGGGAGAGGGGCAGAAGAGTTAAATAGATTAAGCACAGGCAATTTCTTAGGGTGATGAAACTATTCTGTATGATACTGCAATTGTGGATACGTGACAGTATGCACATGTCAAAACCTACAGAACTTTACAGCACAAAGAGTGAACTTTAATGCATGCAGATTTAATATCGAGGGATCCTGGGATGGAATGCAGGAAGTGGCAGATAAAATCTAACTATTTAAAAATATATATGAAACAGCTTTGCTGAAAGAGGTAGGGGAAAAAGTGTTGCTTAAGTAATTTTAGAAATGGGTTGAGTCTATATGACTAAAGGCAAAAGAAAATGTACATCAAACTGTCCTCTATTTGAATAGTTTTCCATGGAGTTTCAGGTGAACAATCCTGATACTGCTATACATGTATACTGGAACTGAAAAATTAAGTAAATGGTTGGTGGATGGAGGGAGTCAGATTTCTTACTGTTGGAGCAGGAGTTCACAGGTAAGCAATAGGAGTAGGCTGGAATGGTCTATGTGGTAATGGATTAGATTTGGAGCTATCAGTATAAACTCAGGCTTAGCTTAACATAAATACATATGATTACACATAAACATATTTATAAGTATGTGTATATACAGGGGTTGGTATAGACAAATATATTTCCTTATTCTGCTGGCTGAAAGAAACTAGAATGACACCCTAGGAGTGCCCAGATCTTGGTTTCTAATACCATTCCCAATAAAAGGAACCAAGCCTCCTTGGAGAAATGGCTGACTCTAGAACTAGGTCAGAAAATATACAAGATAGTCTAGAAGCATCTTATAGCGCCCAAATGTAAGAAAGTATACACACACACACACACACACACACAGCCTGATAAGGGATGTCAAAGGAACAGAAGAATCAACTGAAAGAACTCCCAATGAACAAACTTGGGACAATTGGAAAAATAAAATAAATAATGTAGTATTGGACAATAACCCGAAGTAAACACCTATGAGTCCATATTAATATAAATAAATGATTGCATAAATTAATAAATGGGAGTGAAGAGACAAAACTCCCTTGCAGAAGAATTCCAAATAATTTATGTAGATACTTAACCCTCAAGGAGGTAGAGCATATCTCCCCAATACTTTAGTGTGGGCTGTGCATAGTGTCTTCATTACAAAGAGTACAGTATGGAAAGGGTTAAACTTTACAGTGGAGAAACATGACAAACTGCTTCAGCCCAGTGATCAAGGTCAACAGCAACAGTAATAGGTCATTTTGATAGAACAGACACTTGATACAATGTGATGAAAATGGCACTTTGTCTTTGTGGTCTTCTTCCTTAAAAATCCAAAACCCTGTTTAGTCATGAGAAATACATCAGATGAATCCCAATTAAGGTGCATTCTACAAAATACTTGATGTGTACGCCTCAAAAACAAATTAAGACTGAGAAATTGTCACAGCGAACAGAAGCCTGAGGAGACATGACAACTAAACGTAATGTGGTACCCTGGAAGAGATTCTACAATAGGAAAAGAACATTAGGGAAATACTAAGGAAATATGAGTAAAGTATAAACTTTAGTTAATAATAATATATCGATATTGGCTCATTAATTATAACAAATGTACCATACTAATATAGAATGTTAACATAGGAGAAACTGAGTATGGAGTATATGGGAATGCTCTATACTATTTTGGCAATTATTTTTACATAAATATAAAACTGCTATAAAATATGAGTGTATATATATATTTTTTAAAGATTTTTTTTTTTATTGGGGAAGGAACAGGACTTTATTGGGGAACAGTGTGTACTTCCAGGACTTTTTTTTTCCCAAGTCAAGTTGTTGTCCTTTCAATCTTAGTTGTGGATGGTGCAGCTCAGGTCCAGTTGCCGTTGCTAGAAGCAGGGGGCACAGCCCACCATCCCTAGTGGGAGTCCAACCCGCAACCTTGTGGTTGAGAGCCCACTGGCCCATGTGGGAATCGAACTGGCAGCCTTCGGAGTTAGGAGCACGGAGCTCCAACTGCCTGAGCCACCGGGCCGGCCTGAGTGTATATTTTTTAAATAGGGCAGATTATGGTTTTACCTAAGAGATCACATACTGAAAGATATTGCTTCTCACCAGCTCCACAATTACTGTTTCAGTGGTTCACCTTTTTGATGTAATCAGACACAATCAAGTAAAAAATTAATTTATTGCCTTGGATGTAATGATGATTTTAGTTACTTATACTCCTTTCAGATGGATATAGATATTGGGGGAAAACAATTTTATGCAGAAGTGTATTTACTGTATTGGTTAAATAAACAATAACCATTTCCACATAGTTGCAAAGGGCAAGGAACTACATCTAGCTGTATAACCAGCCCACCGCAGGATCGTGACCATTAGAAGTTCAGAGCCTGGCTTGAGCAGCCTTTTCTTAGAGATGGTTTATTAGATGAACCTAGGCTATGTATAGACTAGTCAGGGGGATCACTTCTTAAATTATACAAATGTCTAATCACTATGCTGTACACCTGAAATTAATATAAAATAATACTGAACGTAAACCGTAATTGAAAAAAATTTGAAGGAGGGAAATGTGAAGGGCAATAAGAGGTCCAAATTTCCAGGTATAAAACAGTTAGTCATGGGGATGTATTGTACAGCATAGGGAATATAGTCAATACTATTGTGATAGCATGGTATGGGTTGCTGGACTTATCATGGTGATCACTTCTTTATATAAATGTTGAATAACTATAGTGTACACCTAAAACTAATATCATGTTGTATATTAGCTATATTTAATAAAAATCTTTTTTTTAAAAAAGAAATATACCCAGTAAAACACGCACACATGTTCACCCAAAAACATATACAAGAATGCTCCTAACAGCACTATTTGTAAAACTGGAAAATAACCAGTTGCGAAGCAACAGTAGAATAGATAAATAAATCTTGGTATATACACACAATGGATTAATTTAAAGCAATAAAAATGATTAGCCTATAACTACAAATACAAAACAGCATAATCTGCATGACTTCATTTATGCAAAGTACAAAAACCAGGCAAAATAAATCTATGGTTTTAGAAATAGTTGTTGCACTTGGGTGTGTTGGGGACAATAACTGGAAGAAAACGGGCATGAGGCTTCTTGGGGACTGGTGAACGATAAATGGGTGAAAGTTCTTCAGTGTGTTTGACTGTGAAAATTATAGAGCTATACACTTAAGAAATACGCATTTTATCATGTAATTATACTTTAATAAAGTTTTTTAATCCTCTCTCGATTTCCACTTCCCCATCCAGCGACCATCTTTCTCTCCTTCCTTTCAAAGCAAATGTTTTTGAAAGAATTGGCTTTGTTCACTGCCTCCAATGTCTGCATTCTCTCTTGAACCCATTCCAACAAGGCTTTTGCCCTAAACTCTACTCATACTCCATCCTTCCAGTTGCACAGCCCCCAAACCTTCAAACGTTCCTAGACTCCTTTTTTCTTACACTCTAGTACACCTAATCCATTAACCAGAACTGTTGGTTCCACTTTTGAAATATAGCCAGAATTTGCCCACTTCTTACCACCTCTGCTACTGCCTCAAACCACCATTCTCTTACCTCATTATCTCTCACTAGCCTCCTAAGTGCTTCTTCACTGCCCCACCCTCCCTTACCCCTGGCCTCTGCCCTTTACTACCCTAGTTTATTCCCTACAAAGAGTGATCCTGATAAATAATAATTCAGATCATGTGCTTTGTCTGCTCAAAACCCTCCTAATGGTTTGTATCTCAGAATAAAAGGCTAATTTCAAACTATGATCTTTAAAACTCTGTATGATCTGACCTCACATTATCTCTCAAATATCATCATGCACAATCCCCCCCCCCCATGGACTCAGGTTCAGCCACACTGTGCTTTCTGTGGTTCTTTGGACACTCCAGGTATTCCCCCCGACGCTAGGCATTTGCACTCACTGTTCCCTCTTTCCAGAATGTTCTTCCCCTGACATACATGATTTGCAATCTCATTCCCTTCAGGTCTTTACTCAAATGTCATCTTTTATAAAGAGGACTTCTGTGGCCACCCTATCTAAAATTTCATACACACATCTTATGCCTCTTCTCTGAATTAGTTTTTCCTCCTTGACATTTATCACTCTCGTGTGTGTTTGTTCATTTGTTGTTTGATCGGTCGGTTGGTTGGTTGGTTGGTTGTCTTTCTCCCCCACTAAATTGCAAGCTCTGTGAAGAAAGGAATTTTTATCCATTTTGCCCCTTTGTACTCCAAGCCCAAGGTACTGTTGTTCAGTTCAATGTCCATCTGCTTGGGACATTTCAATATTACCACCAACTAAATCACTCTTCTGGTATAACATCCCCTAAGAAAAGACTGTTTTTCTCCCACAGGAAAGATTTGTTTATTTTTATGATTCAACCAAATTTACTACCAGTTTCTCCAGAACTATTTGTACCTCTCTCGGGACCCTGAGGCATTTACTCCTGGGTCATGAATATGGGAAGTAGTTAACCTGATCCCACCGTCACGCGTGTCTGCTTGCTCATGGGAGCTGCCTGCTTGTCCACTAGAAGGCTCCAGAGCTGGTTCCTCAGCATGTCTTGTGACTGCAGCCTGACATGTCAAAGCCACGCAAATGCCATCTGTTCAGGTTACATAACAAGATCTGGGACGATTTTCAATGTAGGATTTGCTGCCCAAATAGAGTCATTTTCAGAAAGGAGATTAAGGTTTCTTTGCCAGGAAAGGGAGAAATTACCAGAAAAGCTATCATTTCACTGAATATAAATAAACTTTGCTCCAAAATACATAAATGAAGAAGACAAATTTGCTTCACTAAGAGTCTCCTGCATTAAAAATAAACACAAGGCTATAGTTCAATTTTGTAAGTGCAAAATAAATTCTTAATTGGGAAAATGGAATTACTAATTTAATAGATCTTAATTTTGTTTGAATCATTGGTCTGCCCTATAATGCTCCAGATAGAATTTGAGGTGGGGGGCAATGGCTGGGAGAGGGGTGGTTGCTAAAGATTTGACAAGCTTATGAGCATTATAGAGTCTCCTTTCTTTATGGAGAGAAAGATAACTGATCCACCACCAGTGGGACAGAAGCCCTGACTTGTTTTTCTAACATCACCCCCTGTGACCCATGGTCACCTTATGTGACCAAAGAAAACCATTTATGAAATGGCTTCCTGAAGTTAAGGATTTAAATTGCAGCTTTGTAGAGTAGATTTTTCTCTCACTCAATTTATGCGCCTAAACAAGGCTTCATTCCATGCCCTTCTTACTGGCTCCCTAGTTTAATGAACTAAGGGTTTATATTAATCATCACTCATTTTGCCACATGGAACTCGTACTATTGTTTTATCTGATTACAAAAAACAGAGATTTTGTAATCTCTGATTGATTTTACTGGGAATTAAATCAGTCGATGAAAAAAAGTATAACAAAGGAAATGAAAACCACTATAACTTCCATTAGCTGAAGTTTAAATGGTTAAGATGTTTTGTATATTCTTCTGTATTTTTTTGCATATGCACATTTCTTTTTTATAAAAGCTAATTCTATTGTACACACCAAAAATATTAGTTAGCTCACAAGATGACAATAAATTACATTTTTTAGGCTGGTTGTATATTCAGAGAGGAATAGAGTCAGATAAGGAAGAAAGCAAGATAGATTCTAATGGAAATTAACCCAGACGAACTGAATAAACACTGGATGGATGGATGGATGGATGGATGGATGGATGGATGGATGGATGGATAGATGGATGGATGGATGGGTATTTTAGTGACTGTCATTAGGAAAGAATACTCTGAAAAAGCAGATTTGAGTAGAGGCCAGTGAGAGGCAGCTCTGTAAAGATCTGGGGGAAATCTACCCAGTGGAAGGAAATAATAAGTGTGAAGGTACTGAGGCAGGCATGAGCTCTTAGCAGAACAGTAAGGAAGCCCCAGGAAGTGGCATAAAATGATTATGGGGGAGAGTGGCAGGAGATGATGGTGCAGAAGCAGGTTTTCCCTTTTCCAGTTTTCTTTCAATCCTGATTGTCTCAAGGAAAAAGTTTCCATTTGACGCAAGTGTGTACTTAACACTCTTCTGACATTTGCTACTTTACCTTTTAACAAAAAGATGGCAGATTTGGGGATCATAGCCTTCTGAGGAGACAGTATTTAACAAAACTATAACAATGTTGTTTGGTTTTTATTTTTTTTATTTTATTACTCCTATGAATGGTTTCCCATTCATAGAAGTAATAAAGTTTTCTTTTTAAATAAATATACTTAAATTTTAAATTAAATCAACTTAAAGAAAAAGATGACATAACAAATGTATAAGTGGTACATAATCAGAAATGACAAAAATCATAAAGGTGATTGGCAAATAACTAAAGTTGGGAAACATGGTTAGAGCCCATTCCACCTGCACCTGAACTCACTAAAGAACTATTCACATCCATCAAAGCCCTGTTTCTGCTTCTGAGATGATTACTATATAGTGAACCTAGGTATGAATTAATCTAGGTACACTAGTCAGTAATACTCCCACCCTAAGTAAAATTGCTGCTTTTTGAGAGCTTTAATTCAAAGATTCTCTTTGGAAGAACTGTCAGGTATCATGGCTCGTATAAAGGTTGGGTAAAAGGTTCTTTTCAGAACCAAATAGGTTAAGGAAACAATTTCCTATTTATATTATCTAGAATTTTGTATTGTTTCCCCTCATTGTTTCTGGATTTATGAATAGTTTATTTTGAGATGTGATACTAAGTTATAAGAAAGTCTTTTTTTTTTTCTGATTGTATTTTTGTTTTTAATCGGTCTCGACATGGCTTCTTCTTTATATCTTTAGTTATAGGACTTCTGTTCAGCTACTCTTCAGGTGGTTGTCCAGGTTGATTGTTCTATAATTTAGTTGTAATTTTGATGTGGTCGTGGGAGGAAGCGAGTACAGCATTTACCTACTCTGCCATCTTGACCAGAACTCCTCCCAAGAAGTTCTTTCTTAAAGGGAGTACTTTCACAAACAAAAAGATACATTTTGGGAACAAGCGTTTGGAGGATGTGTCTATTAACTTTGCTGATGCAATTTGAGTTCCTCAATATTGTATATTTGAATATTTTTTTCTGAAATTCTTCCTAGTGAGAGTTAAGCAAGAAGGTGGGTGGCGGTTGCTTGGTATTGTTGGCATTCTCTAGAAGCAGAAAATAAAATGTGAACATAGCTGTTCTAAACACGGGTGCAGGATGATTACTAGCAAGTTAAATGGTACACTATATACACCTAAGTGTAAATATGTGCTTATTTTTCAGTGGCTCCTAGAACAGTGAGTCTGAAAAACGCTGTCCCTACATTCAAGTGGGAGAAAGCCCCACCTGCCCTAAATTTTAAATCTTTAAAGAACTGTTGATATAATCTTAATAATCAGAGAAGAAATTAGCCACTCATTTAAATAACTGGTAGGATTTTTGAAATCCCTATGGCTAAACACATTAGGTGAAGAACCACCCTCCAGCCCTGCAAAAAAAAAAAAAAAAAAAAAAAAAAGCCCAGGACTAGAAATCAGAAGGCTCTAGATTCTAGTCTCAGGTCTGTCAATTACCCCAATGTCTATTAACCTCAGACAGCTTTCTTAGCTTCTCTGGGCTGTTTTTTTCAACCTTGAAATGAGAGGAATAGATTAAATAGATTCCCCTTAGGATAAAAATGCAATGCTTTTTCCAACAACAATAAACAGAAGAAAGTGAACAATACTGCCTGACATAAACAGCATCTGGGTTAAAAGTGTAAAAGACTTTCTGAATAATCAAGCAAACAAATTATGGAAAATGACAAACACAAAAGATATGCTTTTTTAAAAAGTCTAATTGTTGGGACATGCTATATTTCATCAGGACCATATCTCATTGAAAAGCCATAAAAGGATTCAAGCAGACCAAAAGAAATCACATGAGATAAGAAGCCTTCACAGTTGTGATATAGCCTTAGGCCCACGCAACTCCTTGGACCAGAAAAGGAACAAATTTCCCATATATTAAGTGACCTGTCTTTTCCATTTCTAAAACATGCATACCATCTGAGCCATTTTGACATGGCTCTAATGTCAGGTTACTCCTCAGCTGCAGTCAATGCATCGCTGTTAGAAGGGAGCTGTGAAAGCTTCATTTCCGATGGGGAGGAGAAGGAACAACGGCTAGGCTATGGAACCACTGGAAAATATTTTCAGGGCCACACTTATATCATTTTATAATAATGTGCACGTCCTTTTCTGCTTGTATATTGTGTGGTCTATGAATAATTTCTAAATTAAACTACGGTGATTGCTCCCATTAAGTTTGTCCTGGCAAATTTTTCTCTTTTCTACTCCTTTAGACAGAACCTGTCATTGACCCAATACTCTGAACCAGATATATTCAACTGAGAGAGGAAAACACAAGCCACAAATAAAACAAAACTGTAAAGACCACAGGGAGCCTTGACCACATTTGTGGAAGACTAGCATAATGCCAGCTAGTCTGTCCAGATGTCTGGGAATGGATTAAACTGCTTTCAGAGGCTCATTTAAGGATCTACATGCCACTGAAAGCTTCAGTAATTGACACATTTAAAGGAAAAAAAGGCTGAGTTTACATATTTATTTTTAAATACTAATATGTCTTTGTACTTAGGTTACTATTTGTGAGTACATTTTAAATTAGATTCCTTTTAACTATTTTCAGAGCTATTGTTTACTTAGAAGACAACTAGGTAATATAACAAACTGCCAGTGGGTGGAGGTGAAATGTCATAACTTACAGGAAGTAATTTCTCTTCCCGGTGGGTTATCAGGATATGGTGATGACTAGACTTGTTACTCAAATTATTTCTTAACAGCAACCTCAAAGGAAATTATGCTGAATTTGAAACCAGTTACCATTTGAAAGCCTGTGTGGGTTTCAACTCAACTTCTCAAAGACCACATTTTCCAAGGGGTCAGAAATCAACACATACATATATAGAATTGCAGATATTATCTACCCTGGGGCTGGACTCTGAGGTCTAAACATGTCACAGGATAAGCTGAGAGGCTATTTATTTAAGGAAAATTAAGTAGGAGAGGGTAGAAAGAAGCAAAATCTCTCTGCTACAGAGGACATTGAATTTGCACTGAGGACATTCCAAAACATTCATCAAGTTTCCTGAAAAGAAAATAGGCAGAAATATAAATGTGAGTTCAAGGGATACCTAAAGCCCAAGGGAGCAGATATTAGTGATTTTTGAGCTGAATACAAAAATTCCAAGAAACAGAAGGGGAAAAAAAATGTACCAACTGGCATCCTTCCCACATCCAAATACACGAATACACATGAGTTATAATACCATGCAGGTTATGAACTTCCTACACAAAACCAACAAACATTTTGTACATCAGAAGTGCTAGAGCAATTGCAGATATCTTTGTTTGTTTGCTTGTTTGCTTGTTTTTGATGAGTCTATAACATCGCTGAAACACAAAGCTGAGCCATAAAAAGTACAATTGACCACATATGTTAGTTTTCTTGAACCTTCTCACTATCAGAATTGGCCAATTTTAAACTTTCCAAAGTGAGTAAAGAATGCATCATTCAGACACTAAAAATGTCCTTCCACCCTGTGCTGTAGCAATTAAACAATACGACATACTTTTTCAAAACACACAAAAATAAAACCACAAAGTAAACAGGATTGTGGAATTCCCTGACAGTGTGTTCAAGTATTTCAGCAGCAGCCTCTGTGTTAGACTGGAACACTGCAACAGCTTAAATGTGCATTGTATTTAATTTTCCTTTTTTTCTACAGAAGAATACAGAAGTACATTTTTTATTTTTTTTTAATTTATTGGGGTGACAATTGTTAGTAAAATTACATAGATTTCAGGTGTGCAATTCTGTATCACATCATCCATAAATCACACTGTGTGTTCACCACCCAGAGTCAGCTCCCCTTCCATCACCATACATTTGATCCCCCTCACCCTCATCCCCCACCCCCCAACCCCCTTACCCTCTGGTAAACACCAAATTACGTTCCCCAGATTAATTTTCAAACCCGTGGCCATCCTGTGGTCACCAACTGCCCTCCAATCCCCTCACCCTCCCCCCCACCCCCCACCCCTCCCGCCCATCTAGCAACCCTCAGTTTTTCCTCTTTGTCTCCAAAACTGTTTCTGATTAGTTCATTCACTTATTCTTTTCTTTAGAATCCGCAAATAAGTGAGATCATATGGTACTTATCTTTCTCTGTCTGACTTATTTCGCTTAACATAATGTTCTCTAGGTCCATCCATGTTGTTGCAAATGGTAAGATTTCTTTCTTCTTTATGGCTGCGTAATACTCCATTGTATAAATGTACCACAGTTTCTTAATCCAGTCATCTACCGATGGGCATTTTGGTTGTTTCCATGTCCTAGCTATTGTGTATAGTGCTGCAATAAACATAGGAGTGCATAAAAATTTTTGAATTGAAGTTTTGGGTTTCTCCGGATAGATACCTAGGAGTGGAATTACTGGATCATAGGGTAGTTCCATTTTCAGATTTTTGAGATACCTCCATACTGTTTTCCATAGTGGCTGCACCAATCTGCAATCCCACCAACAGTGCACAAGCGTTCCCTTTTCTCCACATCCGCGCCAGCAGAAGTACATATTTTACAGTAATTAAGTTGGCATTGCACACACTAAATAAACAGGATGTCTGAATAGTATGCATAAAAGATTTCAGAATGACAAGGCAAGCAAATTACAATGCCTACACTTTCAGAAAGAACTGAATGCTCGGAAAGTACTAAATTACGTGCAGACACTATGAAAAATTGATGAGGTCGTAGTGTAGTTGGTAAAGATGAGGCGTGGAGCTTTTTTGCACTTAAAATACTTTGGGCTCATTTGTGTGTGTAATGCATCAATCCTTCGTGGAACAAAGAAAAGCCACAAATGTGAACAGAATAAAAGTCCTCTCCAAATGGAAGATACAAATCAGAATCTTTGTCTGAGGTTTTCTTCTGCCCCCATGTAGAGCTGACCTGGCACGCACTCAGCTAGACACAAGGTAACATAATACAGAAATGTTGTGACGAGGATCCACAGGTCTATGCTGCCCTTGCTCTGCCCTACTCTGACTGTCACTCAGTAACAGGACTGATTTAAGTAAGCAGTTCAGCTAAATCAGTAAGGTTTGGTATCCCTCTTCTCCCAGGTCATATGACTGGACGTGCTCATATACTCCTGGGGTGGGACGGCATAAGTGACTAATCTTGCTGAGTCATGCTAAACACTTTGGGCATGTAGCATTAGTGCTTTAATTAAAGTGCCCTTAGGAGCACTTGGAAGCAATGACTCACCCTCTCCCTTCTTTGCTAGGTGTGTGTCAGGGACATGGAATAGAATTCCATACAGGATGTGATTAATATGAGTCAGTCTTGATTTGATTATTAAAAAAGGGAAATCTGCCCGCTTCTTATAGATTTGACAAAGGAAAAGGTATTTTCCTAAATTTTCTGTACATGCAAAAGATCATACTGGGAGAGAACAAAGGGCAAGGCTATCTATGGATGTATTTCCCCATCCCAACCCCTAGGTGTAGGAAAGTAACAGAAATTACTGTCTTTGATAAGATTCTGCTGATGCCAGAGTATAATGAGTTTCCAATCATCAAAAAGATGTCACACTTGTATAGACTTTTAGAATTTGCCAAACATTTTTACATAAATAATTTCATTAGTTCCTCACAGCTTCCCATGAAACATAGAATTGTTCTCTTTACATAAGTTGATTTTTTTAAAAAAACTTTGAATGCACTGTAATATGTGTACCAGTGATGTTCATTATACAAGTAATTTTCTTTGTCCTTTACAAGTGTATACAGTATAGGAAATCCTCCAGCCTCCACAAATATACATCCTACCCACCCCCAAATTATACAGAAGAATGATTGCAAGAGAAAGTGGTATTCACACCTAACTTTAATTTCTCTAAAACAGGAAGCAGGCAAGACAGTAAGAGGAAAAGGGAAGCTAACTCCTTCCTCTTTCATTTTTTCTGGGGCTCTGATGCTAAGAAATGATGCAAAATATTTAACCCAATCACC
The DNA here is from genome assembly GCF_004115265.2 of Rhinolophus ferrumequinum. Taxonomy (NCBI): domain Eukaryota; kingdom Metazoa; phylum Chordata; class Mammalia; order Chiroptera; family Rhinolophidae; genus Rhinolophus; species Rhinolophus ferrumequinum. The sequence continues at coordinate 33,466,071 of NC_046289.1, read as the reverse complement.
ATAAGAGAAAATATAACTAAAACTATCAATGACAAGAGTTAAAGAAAGCTATGTTTTTAAAGACAATGTTCAGCACATGGTATGCACACATGTGTGGGTGTGTGAATTAAATGAAGTAGAATGAGATTTCTTAATTATTATTTTTCCTTTGCTTCACAGTTTTTTAAAGGATACTCTGTATCTACCCTGATAACCAAAGTCCCCCCTCAGGTTTGGGGCAACTTGTCTCCCTTTGTATTCATTCAATGATATGTCATCAATTGTATAAATGCCACTGTTCTATTTAGCAATCAACACAAAACTTTTCTTTTTTCAGCAGCCTTGATAATGATTTGATTCCCTCTATTTGTTCTAGTCACATTCATTTCTTTCACTTTGTCTACCTGTCTCTCAAGCTGTTGTCTGACTCTCTCTCTCTCTCTCTCTCTCTCTCTCTCTCTCTCTCTCTCTCTCCATACCTGTCATTTCACCCTCCCTTACTTTCTCCCACCTCACACTATCTTCCCCTACCTCACTCCTATTAACTGATGTCCTTTATCTATAAAGAATAATACCAGTACATAAACACTTCCCTCCCTTGGGCCCTTTTATATCATTATTCATTCTTCCCACAACCTGCCCCGAAATATTTTATTGCAAATGCTTAAAGATTCACCTTAAAAATCAGTTGCTAATGGTTCATCATATGCCTGAAAGTGAAAAATTGGAGCTAATCCAAATGTTTCTCAGTGGGAGATTTTGGTTACATAAATTATGGTGAATTTAAAAAATGAAATACCATACAACCATAGAAATTGACATGGAAGATTGTTCATGACATATTTTTGCATGAAAAAAGTCAGTTACAGAGCAGTACATGTAATATGAAGACACTATTAAATATAAACATGTCTTAGCCTATTTGGGCTGCTACAACAGCATTCCATAGACTGGGTGACCTATAAACAACACTTATTTCTCACAGTTCTGAAGGCTCAGAAGTCCAAGATAAATGTGCCGGCTGATTTGGTGTTTGGTAAAAGGCCACTTCCTGGTTCATAGATGGCCATCTTCGCACTGTGTCATCACATAGAGAGAGGGGCGAGGGATCAATCTGGGGTCTCTTTTATAAAGGCACTTACCCTATTCAAGAAGGCACCATCCTCACGACCTAAATCACCTCCCAAAGTCCCCACCTCCTAATACCATCACACTGGGAATTAGGTTTTAACACAAATCTGGGAGAACACAAATATTCTGTCTATAGCAATTTACATGATAATGGTTTGAGAAGAATTTATTCCAAATTGTCAGAGAGGTTGACTCTAAGTTGTGAAATTAGAAGTGATTTAATTTCATTTTTTTATTTTTTTCAGTTTTGTGATAAATCTACATTGCTTCTTTTACAAAATTCAAATGTTTCTCAAATACAAATTTAATCACTGCTACACAAAGTAAGACATCAAAGATTCACCTTCCCTAGCTTCTTACTGCTGCTTCCCTTTTTTTTTTTTTACTGTATACATTGGGTTCCCAGACCCCCTTCCACCATGGGGGACGGGGGTTCCCCCACACCAACAAACTCTTCTCAGACTCCAGCAAGGAATCCGAGAATTCAATTCAATTCTGACACTATCTACCTGGGGGTAGTATCAGAATCCATAGGTTAAGGGTTTGGCCCTACAAGACTGCCCCTCTTCCCCCATCACCACCATGACACAGCAGATACCAGCCACAAGCCCAGGCTACATATGCTTTTGACTAATTGGCCACGGATTGGAGGTACCACCAATTCCCTCCAACTCCAAATGCCAATCGCAAGTCCAGGTTATCACCTGCACTTCTGATTGACTGGCTATAAATCAGAGGTTCCCACAACCCCCTCTCTGTGTTTAATTAATTTGTTAGAATGGCTCACAGAACTCAGAGAAACATGTTACTTACTACATTACTGGTCTATTGAAAAAGGACATAACTCAGGAACAGCCAGTTGGAAGAAAGGTATAGGGCAAGGTATGGGGAAAGGGCATGTGGCTTCCAGCCTCTCTCCAGGTCCACCACTCTCCCCACATCTGCACATGCTCACCAGCCTGGAAGCTCTCCAAACGCCATCCCCTTGGGTTTTTATGGAGGCTTTACTACATAGCCACGATTGATTAAATCACTGGTCATTGACGATTGATTCAATCTCCAGACCCTCTGCCCTTCCCAGAAATCAGGGGCAGGATTGAAAGTTCTTAAGCCTGGGCTCAGCCTGCTCCCCAACTGTGTCTGCAAGTCAAAATGTCACATCCATTCCCCCAAGCTAAGCCCTCCAACCCCAGGAACCCCAGAGTCTTCTATAACATGGATATCAGAGGCCAGTGATTTGGTCAAATTGTCTTAGAATTGTTTGTAGATATTGTACCCAAAACTGCAGAAAATTTTCATGAATTGTGTACAGGAGAAAAAGGCATGGGACCCACCACTGGGGAAACCTCTCCTTTTCAAAGGTGCCTTTTCCATCAAATTATTAAGAAATTTATGATTCAGGGTGGAGACATCTCAAATCAGAATGGGACAGGTGGAGAAAGTATTTATGGTGAAAAATTTGAAGATGAAAATTTCTATTATAAGCATGACCAGGAGGGTTTATTGAACATGACAAATGCAGGCTGCGATACAAATGGTTGTCAGTTTTTACCACAACAGTTCTGACTCCTCCTTTGAATGGGAAACATGGTATTTGGCCAAGTAATTAAAGGAATGAGTGTGGCAAGAATTCTGGAAAATGTAGACGTGAAAGGAGAAAAACAGGCCAAATTATGCATGATTGCAGAATGCAGAGAACAGAAGGAAGGGGATGATGGGGAATATTCCAAAAGATGGTTCTGATGACCGTCATCCAGATTTCCTCGAGGATGCAGATATAAATTTAAAAGATGTAAATAAAATGTTATGAATGACAGAAGACTTAAGAAACATTGGATATACGTTTTTCAAGTCCCAGAACTGGGAGATATCCCTTTAAAAAATATACAAAAGTTTGAAACTAGGTGGAAGTTTCAAAGAGTGTTATTGAGAAAGCAGATAGATTGAAGTTGCAACCTATAGCTTTAAGCTGCATGAAGATTGGTGCTTGGAAACTGAGGATGTCAAATTGGCAGGGACCAATCAACAGTTGTTTGGCAGCTCTTGAAATAGACCCATCAAATACCAAAGCATTGTACTGAAGAGCTCAAGGACAGTGAGGATTAAAAGAATACTATCAAGCATTGACTGATTTTAAGAATGCTCAGGAGATAGCACAAGAAGATAAAGCTATCAAGGTAGAAAAATATATTTTGATCATCTGAGTGACCAAATACATATTTCTTACAAATCACATTATCACAATGTAGATAGCAGGAGAAAATATTTCTCAACCACCCACCAGAAGACAGAGGACACACTGAGGCTGTCACTAGCCTCATTCCTTCCCTCCCAACCACAGATCCAGCAGCACACAAGGTACACATAACTCCTGGAGCCCCGCGTGGACCCTCCCACTGGGGACAGGAGCAAAGATCCTTAGCTCTCAAGGACAGATCTGTCTCTCCTCTGGGCCAAAGTCAACATCTACACTTTGGAATGCCCTGTTTATAACACCCAATTGGTTCAGCTATAGTCAGGACTGGTAATGCGGACCCAGGCTGAGGTTACCTCTGCAGAGCATTTCCAGGGAAATTGATTGTGTATCTAAGATTAGAGGATTTGGACGACTGTTTAACCCATTTAAACAAGCCTACTATCTTCAGTTTATTTAGCAATAGCCTTTATATACACAGTTGTATACACAACTGCAATGACTTCGTATTATTCTTCTCTGTTCAATAAATGACTTAACAACTAGGGCAACTTACTGCTGTTCATTTATCCATATCATGACAAATCTGAGGTCAATAACACTGCGTATGCTAGCAAATGTTCAGGGATTCATATTTCTTATTAATTCAGATTGGGCACTCTCCTCTCCAGGTTGAGTTCCGTTTTATTATAAAAATGTATCCACCAATTAATATCATCTAAAAATGATACATAGGGTTTATGCATTTATTTCTTCATTCAAAAAACAAATATTATTGAGTACCTATTTTGTGCCAGGTATTGAGATGGCCCAGAGAACACAGATAGAGCTAAGATAGTCTTTCTGCATTTAAGGATCGCTCAGGCTGGTTGGTGCAAGACAGATAAGTAAGGAGAAAATTGCTCCCCAGGGAATTAAGTGCTCTGATAGAAACTTATTATTTATGTGTTGATGACTCTTGGCCCATATCTCTCTTCCACATGCTCAGCTGCTTTTTGGGTATCTCCACTTGGATGGTCCTCAGAAAAACAGAACCCATTCTAAGTATTTAAAACAGAGAGTTTAATGCTACACAGGGGAGAGAAAAGCTGAGAGGCCAAACGAGAGACTCTGAGTCAGGCAACAGCAGGAAGCCACTACCTGCCTTCTCTAGACTGGAGGGACAAAGGAAGGTGATTGTGTCACCAGAACACAAGGTGTGGGCCTCCAGGAGGAGACTGGGACAAGCCTGTCAGGAAGGAGCTAGGGCCACAGAGCAGAAGCAGCTGTTGCTGGAGACACTGACAGAGGTGGAAAGGCAAGAGGAGCCATATCCTGGCTTTTCCCCTCTTCTTATTCTCTAACCCCTTACCAGTGCCTCCTTCTTGCCCAAATCGAGCCAGAAGCCAGCTGGCATGGAGCCTGGGAATCATAGCCAGCAAGTCAGCTCCTGATGACACACAACAAACAGGGATAGAGCAAGGCAAATAATCTGTGGGCAACAGACTCAGGACCAATACGTGCCTCAAACTCACTCAATATGTTCAAAATTGAACTCTTCATCTCACTCACAGCCCAACCTGATGCTCTTCATTCTCCTCTGTTTCCTACCTCAACAATTGCTACCAACAATTACCCAGGTCAAAAACTTGAATAGCACCCTCCATTGCTTTCTCATCCTCATTCTGACAGTCACCAAGTTGGTTGACCTCTGTCCACACTTCCTTCATCAGATCACCATCATCTCTGACATCAGTGACCACACCAGCCTCTTAACTGATCTCCTGCTGCTCGACTTGCCTCTTGCTCTCTGTGGGGACAGAGCCCCAAAAAAGCAGTTTCCAGGCTCTCGGCCTCACATAGAAAGGTGCTGGCTCAGATTGTAAATGGCCGTCGATTGTGATCAAATGGCCATCAGCTGTGGCTAGTTGGCCGTCAGCTGTAACCAGTGAGCCATTGGGCAATAATACAACTGCCGTGGCTAGGCTAGCAGAAAAGGGGGAGCTAGCAAGAAGATGGTGGCTGAGCCTGCAAGCGGCACAGTGAGGGTTGAGAATTGTGTTGCTCCTGGTTCCTGTGTCTCCAACCCAGCTGCCAGTGAGAGTATAGTGGTGTGATTCCCCTACCTATGGCTCCGTGGGTGTTCCTGTTTGGCCTCACCATGTCCTGCGTTCTTATGTGGGGAGTGGGAGCAGAGACCCCGCCGGATGCCCTGCATGACACATGGCGAAGTCGGCAGGATGCCCTGCACTACACTCTCCTTTCAATTCATTTTGTCCAGAATAATCTTTATAATGTACAAATCTGATTATGTCAAACTCTTGCTTAAAATCTTTCTTCTAGTAAGTATTTATGACATTTCTTCAGAATAAAATCTAAGCTCCTTTTCAGGTGAGGCCCCTCTAATCTGGCCCCTTCTTCTTCAGTCTCTTTCATTCATACATTTATTCATTTAATAAATGTTGATGGAGTGCCTTCTCTCTGTCAAACACTAGGCCAAGCACTGGGGACACTCCCTACCCTGAATGAGCCAGGCTCTCACTAACGAGCACCCTGAATCACATTCCCTCTCTCCTTCCTCTTCCCCAGCCACACTCCCCTTTACCTATTCCCCTCCCCTAGCTTATTCCTATTCTTCCTCCATATCTTAGATGATTCTTCCTCCGAGAAGCCATAACTCATTCTCCAAGTCTGGGCTTGTGTCCTGTCCTGTGGGGTCTCAGCTCCCACTCCCCACACAAGAACACAGGATATGGTGAGGCCAAAAAGAAACACTGATGGAGCCATAGACAGAGGAGTCATACCACTATATTCTCTCTGGCGGCCAGGTTGGAGACATAGGAAGCAGGAGCTGCACGATCCGCAGTCTGCCATCTGTGCTTGCTAACCTCACTTGCTAGCCACAATCCGCCATCCGCTTCTTTGCCAACCAAGCCACCAACCAACCCCCAAGCATAGCTACGGCAGTTACATTAGTGGCTAATGGCTAACCGGTTACAGCTGATGGTCAACTACTCACTGCTGATAGCCATCTACTACCCGAGCCAGCACCTTTCCACGTGAGGTCAAGAGCCTGGAAACTGCTCTCTGGGACTCCATCTCCACAGTCCCTTCTAAGTATCCCCAGAGTGTCTTATGTCTACTTCTTTCAAGAGCTAACCACACTTTATCAAAAGTCCCTTTACTGACCTAAATCCTCAAATACTGTGTAAATTCCTTGAAGCTCTATTTCATTCACTGCTGTATTTCCATCACCTAACAGAGTTCAGCATATTGAAGGGCTTCAAATCTTTGTTAAATGACTCAATTAATTAACTAATAAGCACAAGGTGCTATGGGAAGGTGCCCTATCAGGAGCATGTCACCCAGATCTGGGGATGGTTGAAAAGTAGGAAGAGGAGTATGGGGACAGAGCTCCAGAGAGCGGTTTCCAGGCTCTAGCCCTCACGTGTAGGGGTCCTGGCTCGGGTGGTGGATGGCCGTCAGCTGTGGCCCATTAGCCACTTGGCCACTGATATAACTGCGGCGGCTGCGTTGGTTGGGGAGCCGGTCGGTTGGCAGGCAGAAAAGCGGAAGCAGGTCGCACGTCATGTGATTCCAGCCTCCAGTGAGTCTATAGTAGTAGACTCCCCTACCTATGGCTCCGTGGGTGTTCCTTTTTGGCCTAGCCATATCCTGTGTTCTTGTGTGGGGAGCAGGAGCTGAGACCCCGCAGGCTGTCCTGCATGACAAGGAGGTTGAGAAAGTTTTATCCTGGGGAAGGTAATGTCTAAACTCTATTATGAAGGACAACTTGGAAAAATTGTTAGAAGTTGGAAGGACAAAAATTAGGTGAAATAATTAGGGAGAGCAAGTCAGTGAGAAAAGTTAACACGGTATGAACACGAAGGCATGTTCCAGGAATTTTAGGTAGCTTTATAAAGCCTGATTCATAAAGTTTAAGAAGAAAGATAGTGAAAAATCAGGCTAACTAGGAATAATGAAGGGCCTTGCTAATGGGTTAAAGAGCTTAAACTGAAATTCCTGAAAGATGTTAAACAAGAAATTCATGTGGTCACGCTTGCATTTATAATGACACTGGCAGCTGTGTGGTGAGCGAATTAAGATGAGTGAGCAAGGCTGACTGCAGGAAGAGCAGTTGAGACAAAAAATGATTAGGGCCTGAATTTGGGTAAAGAGATATAAAGAAATGGAATTGACAGGACTTGGTGACTGACTGATAAGGTAAATGGAAAAATAAAGGGTGAATCTGGAAATAGAAGCTTAATTTCACCACGTTGGGTTTGAGTTGCCTCTTGGCCATCAAGGTAGGAATGTTCATTTGGACTATATATGCTTGAACTCAGAAATGGTCTCAACTGAGTACATGGGCTAGGAGTGTGTATTGGAGTGAGAAGATCCAGTGAGAAAGGGAAGGGTATATGGATGTTCATTGCACAATTCTTCCAACTTTCTTCTAACTTGAAATTTTTCATGATAAAATGTTGAGGAGAAAAACTAAGAGGATAAAGAAAATAAAGAAAAATAGAATAGAGTTCCAGTCAAGATGGCAGAGTAGGTAAATGCTGGGCGCACTTTCTCTCATGATCACAACAAAATTACAACTAATACACAAAACAACCATCATTGAGAATCACCTGAAATCTTCCTGGACCCCTACAACTACAGACATACAGAAGAAGCCACTTGGAGACTGGTAGGAGGGGCGGTGATGAGAAAGGGCTGGTCCCAAACCTGCGTGTGACCATTAAAAATCAGGAGGGATATCTTGGTTGTGGAGGTCCCCCTCCAAAGGAGAAGGGGGTCCCAGCACCCCACCAAGCTCCCGAGCCCAGGGTTCCAGTGCCAGGGAGAGAAGTCCCCATAATTTCTGGTTGTGAAAACCAGTGGAGATTGTGGCTTAGTGAGACAAAGGGCAGCTGGAGTCCCAGGTGCTCTTCTTAAAGGGAGCATGCATGGACTTACAGATGGAATCAATGGCTCTGAGCTCCATTGCTGGGGCAGCAGCTAGAGAGGCGACAGGGATATACGGGGGTAACTGAGTTGTCTGGCTACAGGATGAGGGGCAGCTTTCTTCAGGACGAGGAGCTGGTGAAAGTCATTGTTTCTTTGTTAAGCCCTCCCCCTTTCCGCAGGCACAGGCGGCCACCATATCTGAGTCTCCATCAAGCTAGCTGACACCATTCATTCTCCATGCCCTGGTGATTCTGAGACCCTGCCCTGCCCAACTTTCGGGCACACCCAAACCACTTCCCATGGTTTTTTGTACAAACCACCTGCCTTGGCTCATGCTGCAGAGTTTCCTAGGGTCTCTCAAAGGTTCTCAGAACCCAGACAAGCAGCATCTTGCTTGAGCATGTCCCGTACCTCTAGCTGAGCAGCCCTAAGCCCAGCACTAGTGGCAGCTGGTCTTGGTTCACAGCTTTGCCTCTTGAGGCACTTCTAAGCATGGTGTGGGCAGTGGCCACCTGCAGATTGCTTTGTAGCACCTGCCGGGTGGCCCCAGGTTGGGCACAGGATTTGGATGAACTTGACCTGCAGTAGGTCCCCTCCCAGGTGACCCTGAGGCTCACATGCCCAGTGGCCAGCTTCAAAATGAGCTGGAGCATCACCCAGCTGCCTCCAAGAAAGACACACCCAACAGGCAGATTGGGCAGGCACCAGAGCCCTGCTGAATCAGATCCTGTAGGCCCAGCCCCTTTACCACAACTGCTCCACTGTAGTCATGGCCAGTCCTCACAACCAGTGAGCCCAAGGATCAATCCTTCCCAATGAAGTGCAAACAGCAACCAAGGCTCAACTACAATAGGGGGCACATACAACCCACACAAGTGTGCAGCTCAGGTGACCAGGAAGACTGTGCCCCATAACACATCTATTACATAAGGTCACTCTACTAAGACTGGCAGACATAACAGCCCTACCCAATACATAGATACAAACAGGGAGGTAGCCAAGATAGGGAGACAAAGAAACATGTCCCAAATAAGAGAACAGAACAAAGTTCCAGAAAAAGAACTAAACAAAATAGAGATAAGCAATCTACCAGATGCAGAGTTCCAAATACGGGTTATAAGGATGCTCAATGATCTCAGGGAGAACGTCAACAAAGATATAGGAAACATAAAAATAGAGATAGAAAACAATAAAGAACCAGTTAGAAATAAAGAAAACAATAATGGAAATGAAGAATACATTACAGGGAATCAACAGTAGATTAGATGAAGCAGAGGATCAAATCAGCAATTTAGAAGGTAAGTTAACAGAAAACACCCAATCAGAACAGCAAAAAGAAAAAAGAATCCAAAAAAATGAGGATAGTTTAGGGGGTCTCTGGGACAATATCAAGCATCCCAACATTCACATCATAGGGGTACCAGAAGGAGAAGAGAGAGAGCAAGGGATTGAAAACCTATTTAAAGAAATAATGACAGAAAACTTCCCTAACCTGGTGAAGGAAACACAAACTCAGGAAGTGCAGAGAGTCCCAAAGAAGATAAACCCAAACAGGCCCACACCAAGACACATTATAATTAAAATGCCAAAGTTTAAAGACAAAAAGAATCTTAAAAGCAGCAAGAGAACAGCAATTAGTTACCTACAATGGTGCTCCCATAAGATCATCAGCTGATTTCTCAACAGAAACTTTGCGGGCCAGAAGAGATTGGCATAAAATATTCAGTGATGAAAAGCAAGGACCTACAACTAAGATTACCCTACCCAGCAAAGCAGTCATTTAGAATCAAAGGACAGATAAAGAACTTCCCAGACAAGAAAAAGCTAAAGGAGTTAATCACCATCAAACCAGTATTACAAGGAATCTTAGAGGAACTTCTGTAAGATTAAAAAATATGAATAATAAAATGGCAGTAACTACACACCTATCAACAATTACTTTCAGTGTAAATGGATTAAATGCTACAATAAAAAAAAAAATGGTGGCTGAATGGATAAGAAAACAAGACCCTTACATATGCTGCCTACAAGAGACTCACTTCAGATCAAAAGATACACACAAACTGAGAGTAAAGGGATGGAAAAAGGTATTACGTGATATGAAAACAAACAAACAAAAAAGCTGAGGTAGCAATATTTATACCAGACAAAATAGACTTTAAAACAAAGGCTATAACAAAACAAAGGAGGACTTATTCATCCCACTTCTGGGTATTTAATCAAAGAAACCCAAATGGTACTTCGAGGGGATGTGCTAATCCATATATTCATTGCAGCACTTTTTACATAAGCCAAGATACGAAGGCAACCTGGGTGAATGAATAAAGAAGAGGTAGTACATATATATACAATGCAATATTACTCAGTTGTAAAAAAGAACGAAATCTTGCCATCTGACACAATATGGATGGACCTAGAGGGTACTGTGTGTGCTGGGTATAATAAGTCAGACAGCAAAAGACAAATGTCATATGATTTCACTTATAAGTGGAATCTAAAGAACAAATGAAACAAACAATTGAAACAGAAACTCATAGACACAGAGAACATTTTGATGGTTGCCAGATGGGAGGGGGCTGGGGGCAGGTGAAAAAGGGGAAGGGACTAAGAAGTATAAATTGGTTGTTACACAGTAGACATTAGTCATGGTGATGTAAAGTAAAGCATAGGGAATATAATCAATAATATGGTAATAACTATGTATAGTGCTAGGTGGATACTAGTTTGAGGGAGTCACTTTGTAAATTATATAAATGTCTAATCACTATACTGTACACCTGAGATTAATGTAAAATAATATCGTATGCCCCCCAAAAAAAGAAATGCTAAAAAATTAACATTTTTAAAGAAAAGAAAAATAGAACAGAATAAAATAAATAAAGAAGATGCTACTCAAGAGGCAAATGGAAAACCAGCAAAGGATGGTATTTGAAAAATCAAGGGAAGTGTTTCAAGAAGGAGGAAGCAATTAACAGTGTCAAATTCTGCAGATCAGTAAAGTGAGATAAGAATACTAAATCATTTATTGAACTAAGCAATTTAAAACCTAGGTAAAGGCAGTTTCTGGAGTGACAAGAGAAGACAGTGGGAATAAGCAGTAAGTGGGAAGTGAGAAGTAAAGACTGAGTGTTGACTAATCTTTTAAGAAAATTTGGCTGTGAGGGGCAAGCAGTATCAGGTGATAGCTGGAGGGGACTATTGAAAGAATCTCTTTTTGAGATGGGAGACATCTGAAAGAATCAGATTGGAGGTTGAAAATACAAGTGAGAGAGGAGGTAAATGGTGTTTCCAGGTCCCTTAAAAAAGGACAGGTGATGAAGAGCAGAGATTAGCTGCTGGCAGCAGGAGATATATCTCTTCCCCAGAGACAAAGAGATAAGGCTAGGAGTAGAGGCTGATGATTTTGTTAAGGCAGATGCAAGAAACTCAGTGAATTCTTGTCCATCTACATCTAGTTTCTCTGTGAAATGTTGGCAAGGACAGTTGCTGATAGGGATGAAAAGGGGACAACCCAAACAGCAAGGTGAGAGGATGGAACCATCTGCTGAATAGTTTCCATATATACTGTGCATGTTTACCAGTTTTCATGGAATTAGAGAACTGTAGGGTAGAATGTAATCAGTACTATACTAAATCATCCATAACATAATTTAATCTTTCTTTAAGGTTTTCATTGCCTGAGGACTAGTTTTACAAATATCAATCATAAGTATACTACACTCTGCATAAAGAAGTGCCAGTTGGTAGAAATAATCTCCCTATGCCTCACAATGCTCATCTAAGCACTAGACCACAATCAGACAGGTCTCAGTTCTAATGGGTAATATATGTGAAGGGTTTGTAGCGTGCCATGCAATGTGCTGGATACTTTGGTCTCAGGGCAGTGCTTTCAAAGATATTTTCTTAAGAGGTATTTAAAGAGTTTCTTAACATAGCTTCCACTTAGCGTGACATAAAGCTGCCCTGTGCTAAGAATCCATTTCCGTGCATGTGACTTTCAGTATTTAGACCTCCTTCCTAAACAACACAGATTATAACTGAAGTCAGATCTGGTTTAGGTCAATCCTTCTCTAAATGAATATTTTTTATTGTGGCTAATTATCAGGTAGAAAGTTAAAAAGCTCATTTTGAAAGAATAAATTATAAACCAAAGAGCCTTAAATTTAAAAATTAGCAGAAGGTGTTCAATGATAAGACACTGTCTTAAGACTATAACTCTAAGAGAAATCTCAGTTTTTCCTTGACGTAAACAAGGATCACTTTTCTCTCAGCCATCAGGAACCAAAGCCATTATTTTAAAAACAACATTCATGAAATAAATAGATGAAAGGAGAATAGCTCCTTTCTGCCCTTTTACCTCCACCATCTCACTGTTTTTCCCCCTAAAAATCAATCAACTTTCTACTTAGTAATAAACACTTACAGTCGTGCACCTCATAACAACTTTTCAGTCAACAGTGGACAGCATATAGGACAACGGTGAGCCCATAAGGTTATAATGGAGCTGAAAATTTTCTACCGCCTACTATCTAGTGACATTGTAGCTGGGAAAGTCATAGTCTCGTAATGTAGTAGCCATTGTAAGGTCACAGCCATTGCAACGTGTTACTCACAGCTATTAATATAGACTAGGATATAAAGAAATAAATATTTTTGTACAGCTGTACACTCTGTTTTAAGCTAACAAAACAGTTTTAAAAACTAAGGTGTTTATTAGGTAAAGAAGGGACAGTAAGCTAAGATTAATTTATTACTAAAGGGAGAAAATTTTTTTATAAATTTAGTGTAGCTTAGATGCACAGTGTTTATAAAGTCTGCAGCAGTGTACAGTAATGTCCCAGGCCTTCACATTCACTCAGCGCTCATTCACTGACTCACTCAGAGCAACTTTCAGTCCTGCAAGCTCCATTCATGGTAAGTGTGTTATACAAGTGTACGATTTTTTATCTTTTATATTGTATTTTTATTGTACCTTTTCTATATTTAGATAGGTTTGGATCCACACATACCATTGTGTTACAAATGCCCACAGTATTCAGCATAGTAACATGCTATACAGGCTTATAGCCTAACAGCTGTAGGCTACACCATACAGCCTAGGTGTGTAGTAGGCTGTACCATCTAGGTCTATGTAATGCACTTTGCTGTTCATACAGTAATGAAATTGCCAAACCGTGCATGTCTCAGAACGTATACCCGTTATTAAATGATGCATGACCGTATACTTTTCCACAAAGCTCTGCTACTGTTCTACAAATATTTTTTGTGTTTGTTCAGGTAAACTACCAAAAAATTTTTGTTTTCTTAAAGTATGCATGAACCAATAAACATTTGTTTTATTTGAAGTCAGCAACAATAATAATAATGTCATAAGCAAAGTTTGCAATTTTAGCCACCTGGTTGCGGCTGATGGCAACTGCTAGGTTTAGTTTGTTAGGAAATTTCGGGCTACATTCTGGGATAGTGTCTCATTGGGTTTCCTGGAAACATACTCTGAAACCAAATGTTGCATGCAGAAGACTTATTGGGGAGATCTATTAAGGAAATAGAACTACAAAGAAGAAAACAGAATTGGGCAGAGGAAGAAGCCAGGCCATATGCATTTGCCACTGAGACTTCAGGTAATGCAACAGCAAGCTCTGGAACTGAGATGGCCTTTCAGAGTTGTCTTGAACGGAGGCAATTGAGCTGTGCCTTTGTACACCCACATCAGTCAGGCATTGGCTACAGGCCTCTCCATCGGGGAAGGTACAGCATGTGGCAGGGCCATTCTCTGGGGCTGAGGAAAAGGCCCACGAGAGACACAGCTGCAAGCTGTTAGTTGATATTCCCAGCAGTTGGTGTTGGATAAGCCAATGGGCTGAGGATCTGAGTCGAGCACCATAGAATCCACTAAAGCCCACCATCTGAAAGTGCTACCTACTTGTTTCTTACAGTGTAGCTCCTACTTGTTTCTTACAGCGTAGCTGCTCCAGGAGTTTGGTTGGGAAACCTCATGTTTTCTGGATGACTTAGGGAGGTTAGTGTGATGAAGAACAGCTCCTGCTGCTGCAATTGATCTTAGAGCCATAACGGATTCTCATTATCTCCTCCACCATCCACCCGCATTAAGTACCTCTGTTGATCTAGGCAGCTTGCCCAGTCGGGTAATCCAGACCCTCCTCTCTGAGGAATCTGAGCCTCTGGTTACCATTGCCCTCCGCAGGTGGTGGCTGTTGATGGTGCCCACTTACTCTTAACAAGATGGCATGAGAAAACCAAGAGAGGCTCCAGTGGGTCACTGCGGTGTCAACACATATTCTTCCTGTCCCTGCTATGGAGCAGTAGCTCTGCCTCCTCCTGATGGTTAGGGGCACTTACTATACCCAGAACTGTGATTCCTCTTTGCGCCTGCTAGTCTCTTGGCACATGGAGCCCAAAGTGACACTGTGAAAAGCTGAAGCTTTTCTCTCATTATATCCTCTGAAATAGGGCCTCCAGACCCACAATGCCCAAAGCAGAAATGAGAAGTACAGATTTCTCAAATGAGTCACTGAAAGTGGTGATATAAAGGGACAGTCCCATTCCATTCTTTAGTCCCCAAACTCTTGTATTTTACCTGTTAGGGATAAATAAATATCATGTAGTGTTTGTTGCGCAGGATTTATACAGCATCTTGGGTGATGCTGCTGACCTCACAGGATATCATCTCCAAAATGGAGGCTCAGATGCATTTTTATGAGGCTGTTTCATCACTGTATGAGGATGATGGCTTCTGGTGGAATACAGTGTGAGATAAGACCAATGGACCCCGTGGCCATGTGCCACTGCTGCATCCTTTTGCTTTCAAGTAGGTCCCTAGGTGGGGCTGAATGAACCCAGCTCATGAAGGGCAGCACTAGTCAAATGGCTACTTGGTGTCTCACAGTCATATATTGTGTCCCTACCATTGTCCAATAGCCCACCGAGTGGTTTATGAATGGCTTATATTTCCTTGCAGCAGAGGACATAGCCTTATGCCAGAACCCCAGATGTCTACATTATTATTTCCTTTTGGGACTTGCCATGAACTACAAATGGATGTCTTTTCCCACCAGAAATACCTCTAGTACATGCATTGAGACTGAGGGCAATATTGCCCACAAGAGGGCAAAAATTGACTCTTGGGTAGAAGAAAACTCTTAGCTAGTACAATGGTTTGTGGTTCTCCAAAGCTCAACTCTACCTGACAAAAACTGTATTCCTTAATATGTCATTTCTCTTATTGGATTTTCTTGGGCATGAGCAGCATTGACATTAATTTCATGGAAAATACACAAAAAGCCTATTAGACGAGTGCTACAAAACGATGGTGAATAATGACAGTGACTGACGTATTTTCTCTCGATGGATTTCTCTATCTTGAAGTCTATGGCAGGAGTGGACTGTGTGTACAGATTGGCTACCACTGACTACCTTGTGGATGTTGCCTGCTTGATCGTCAGTGCTTATGTGTGTGACTTGGATATTGAGAAATAAGGAAAGATGGTTTTTATTTTATTATTTCATTCTACATCTACAAAATTCCTACAAAAGTGCATCAACCCACCATTAATTAGGTCGAGTACTAAAAAGAAAAGATGTCAACAATATCTTACTGAATATCGGCTATGGTTTTACTGAAAGCCACTCAACTCACGACAGTCTATGTGTTGTGTACTGCAATAGTTCTTTTCCAGCTTTGAAACCATTTCAGCTATGAAACCATTAAGAATTTTGGATCCCTTGAAAAGAAAAACATGCTGATATAGTAGGTGAATGTACAGAATATTTCAAAACTTTAGAATGGAGTTTTGTGCTGTATATAACACTGCTCCTTCCTTAGTTAAGAAGAACACACAAATGACAATGGAATGATTAGGTCTTATAAAATTGCAGAAATCATTGTAAAACTTGGCCATGCTCATACAGTTGCTGAGACTGTCATGAACGTAGAGACTTCAATTTGAATAGTGATGCAATAAGATCCAGTATTTTAAGAGAACTGCCATTGCACAACGATTCAATTCGAAGAAGTATCTATGAGTTGTCAGTTAACATTGCAAAGCAGTTAACTGCTACACTAAAAGGAAGCAAAATTTCTATTCAGATTGACGAAACATAGTTACTGACATTAAGGGCCTTTTAATGGCAACTATTGTTATGTTTATTATTATAATTGTAAGAGATGTTTGCAGATTCTTCAGGAATTGACTAGATTAGAGCATCTATTCTTGCTGCTGTAAAATTTTGGTTTGATGGAACACAAGTACCACTGGAGAATTAGAATGCCCTGTGCCTCTGATAGAGCCAATTGCATGGGTGGAAGACATAAAGATTTATATAGCCCACCCAAAGGCAGTATGTCCTGAAGTTCTTACAATAAACTGTATTGTGCATTGACATCACCTGGTTGCAAAAAAATGTTAGTGCAGTTCTTTATAACACAATTATAATTAGAACCATGAATAAAACAAAGTCACATAGCAAATAAGACTACCTTTTCATAAAATTTAACATTGATAAGGAACAGTATGTGAGGCTTTGTCTACATACAGAAGTTAGATAGCTCATAAAGGAAATGGTCTAACAAGATTTGTAAACCTTTTTGATATGATAATTTGTTTTCCAGAAAGCAAAAGAGACAGATTTAGCAAAGGGGATCAGCAAACACAAGAAAAAAACAGCTTACACACTATGGTTTGAATTTTTCAGACTTAATGAATTATTATTTCAACTCCAAGTAAAATTATGGTAAGTATGCAAATTTAGCAACCTCCACTGAAAAACTGAAAATATTTTAAATCAACTTAATGAGAAAATGATTTCATAGCATGCAGGAGTTAACTGAAATCAATGGATTACTCATCGAGAATAAACTTAAGAATTTTTCAGATAGTTTAAGAAGTCAAACTTCTAACCGGAAAACAAGCAAGAACAGCATGGCTTAAGAGCCAAAATCCAGGGGAAAAATTTATCGTCTCATAATCATGCATGACATGTTGTTAGTAGAAGTTCCCACATGTTTAGGTAGGAATTCCAATTCCCCAAATTATTTCTGAGCGTCCCAGAGGAGTATCTCATATAATTAACTAATTAGTCCAGGTCATCACTTTCCTTACTATGGCTGGCCTCTGCCATGCCCAGGCTCTGCTGTGGTTCAACACCAGCTGGAGATCTGCTTAAATGCCCTTGCTTGCCTCTGCCACGTTCATGTTCTATACCAGGTTCAGATCCTTGCCAACCATTCTAGCTACCAGTGCTTTCAACCCTTGCTGGGTGTAGTAATACAACAGCAGTGAGCTTCCAAGTGAGAAGGGAAACAGTTTTCTCCCCAGTATTGCACTGTTAGAGGGTCTCCCAGGAACATTTTTAAACTCTAATGTGTTAAAAAAAGAAAAATGTAAAACTGCTCTCTTCAATCGCTTAGCTTATGTTGCTAAATCCAGTCCACACACACCAGGCTTTCTACCTGTAGGATAATTGCCTTTGAGATGCAGCTGTCCTTTTATTGTAGTTTGCTCCAGTTGAGTTCTTCATAATCTATATGTGCTTATATATGCTGAAATCCAGTAATTGATGCTATCCCAATTATTTTCCCAAAAGGCTATCAGCATCTGTAGAAATCAAATCAAATGGAAAAGATGCAAACAGATGCAAGTAAAAAGGAAGTTGCCTATCTCTGCCCATAACTGTATTAGAATCTCAGTTTTGGCCAACCTAAAACGCTTGCCCTATTACACTCTCAAAAACAAAAGTAAAAAATTTTGCTGGGCAACTTAAAAAAAAAAAAAAGATTTTGCTGGGCACCTTGTTTCATATATATTTATATATATGTATATTTATTTTATATTTATATTTATATTTATGTATATATTTATGTGTATATTTATATATTTATATTTATGTGTATATATATATATATATATATATATATATATATATATATATGAAAAAAACTAAAGCTAGGATTTTGGAAATTTAGATTCTACTCGTATCTGTTACCAGTTTTCTGTGTGAGCTCATGCTACGAACCTATTTCTTAGATTGTGCACGTATTAAAATGTTTACAAGGTGGCTTTGAATATCAAATGGGCTGATAGATGTGCTAAATGTACTGTTCATATGTGAAGGATTCTTATTTTTATAATTAATTAAAATTTTGGTTTTTGACTCTAATTGTCCACCTAAGTTACGACATTCATTCTGTTTCCCTGTCATTCCTTTTAAAGGCTGTGTGAGACAAATTATTTTAGAGGTTTGTCATAAAATTTTAGAGCTGGAAGGGACTTTGAAGGTGATACAGGTCAAATCCCTCATTTTTAGGAAACTGAGTCCTAAAGAAGGGGAGGTTATCTAGATTGTGTATGGTATAAAAGGTCATGAACCCAAAATTCTTATCCATGTGTAGTACTCATTTCACCACATCATGGACAAGTGCTCTCGAGGATGTTATGTCTTCCTTTTCAGAGATTATTCAACACAAACAGTTGTTCACTATGCTTATTCACTGGGCCTCCAAGTAATCTGTATGATATTTATTCACACCATTCCTTATTTCTAGAGCTTTTACACACTAATGCCCATGGGACCCAGTTTTCAGGAGACCAACGAAACTGTATTTGTTGAGTTGTTTTTCTGTGCTTGGCATTCATTATTCAAGACACTGAAAATACAGCATTTAACAAGACAGACAAATTACTGCCACAATAGAATTTATATGCAACTGAAATATTAGGCATAAAATCACTATATATGTGTTAAAAGAAAAGTAACCTGTTCTCTCAAGCTTATAGGACACACATCTACTGCTCTCCTTGGCTGTGCATTTCTTTAGGTGGAAGACTCCATTAGAACATTTCTTCTCCATATTGGACCAATATTCATGTTTCAGTCTTCCTAGAGGTAGTTTCCAAGTTCCTAGGCTATTTAAGAATATACTTGTGGAAGCCCACATGCCATGTGAGAACCCCCTCTGTCTCATATATCTGCCTTATATTCAATGACACACGTATTTTGCAATTGCCTTTGGTTGAGCAGGAAGGAGCAAAGAGCCAGCTCTTAACATCTGTGTCTGGCCATTTCATTTTCCCTCCACATTTTGGAGCAGAGGGAATTCATTCATCTGTTCTATCCTGACTTGTTTATGCCAGCCGGCAATCAGCTGCTATACATATTCTTCTAGTTGAGGTAGTGAGAACAGGGTGTGTAAAGCTCTGAAAAATGGAGCTGGGATCCAGAAGCCAATAGAGCCAAGATGAACAACCACAGGTTAGGGTATAAACAACATAAGTAGTTGAAATGTAGCCTGGTGGGGATGATACCAAGGAAAGGGTCAGAAATTAGAAGAGTGTCACAATGCCTCTTTATGGACAGTGTCATTTCTAATCAATTTTATTGAGTTATAATTTACATACAATGAAACGAACCCATTTTATGTGAGTTCAATGTGTTTTGAAAGATGGATGTATGTGTGTATCTATCATTATGCCAACATGATAATGTTTTGGGATGGACTCCTTTTTTTCCACCACATCATCTTCTCAGTTTTTTCCTTCCTCAGATCCTAGGATAGCCAAGCTCTGGAATTTGTCTTTTTTTCAATAGGAAGTAACAGTGCAGTACCAGTAGCAACAAGACTTTGAGATAAACTCTTGTCCCTGAACCTAATTGCCACAGATCTTGCCAACAGGATCAGCAAAGTGCTTGGAGAATGTCCATGCAGCAAGGATCACAGATGTTCTGCTGTCTGGCCACATGGGGAGTGTAGCGGGAACAGTCAGTTCATGGATCCAGACATTTATCCGTCCAAATACAAAAACTTTTCACAACTCACTGAATTGTCTTTCTTTTTTCCCTTACAATCCCAGAAGACTGGACAAGAAGTGGGGTGTGGAGGTGAGGGTCAAGACTAGAAGGTGTTGGTTGAAGTAATGATACACAATGTCTGTAATTCCCAAGATTCACCCCAAATCTTGGCACATAGTTCATGTTTAAAACCATGAGCCCTGATAATAAGATAATGCTGTGAAACTTTAGCTTGCTTGGTATTACATGTAATTTACATTCATACAGGAGAGAATAGCTAAGCTGTCTTTGCAAGTCCATGTATAAAATTAATCAACTTCTTGTGACTGCCTCTGGTTCTTCATAGGCAAGTTCTGACACATTTAACCAAAGGAGCCTTTATAAGGTTTCCAATTTAAGAGCCAAACAGCTAATGTTTCTGCATTACCCACAAAAAAATCAAAGTGAAAACATCACCCACCCAAAATTTGGAAAATATGAGCTCTTAGTGTCTTAGTACACATGGAAAGAAAAGCAAGCTAGGATAAATATTAAGCAGTGTAAGGTCCTTCTTTTCTTTCTGCTTTAATTTTCCTATCACAGTTTTTCATTTAAAAATAGTTATTTTTACATCTCTGGATAAAAAAGATACAACATGTATTGGACATTAACATTTAGAGGAAAAAATACCTTTTAAATGCCAGGTTCACAGGTATTTTTAATGTCCTCGTAGTGTTTTTTTCCTGATAGAAACCACAGTTGTTTTGGAGAGAATTACTAGGTCACACAAACAGTTTATAAAAGTAAGCACTTCTGTCCTAAGATTTATTTTGAGATTCTCTCACCTACCCTCCATCATCTGACTGTGTATATTATTATATGAAAAAAAAAAGTTTAGCTTGTATCATTGAAACAAAGTTGGATGGAGATGCACAGAAATTCTGAAAAAGGAAAGGCTTATCTTTTAGCAGGGTTTTGGCAGAACTTCAACAGACTGTATAAAAAATTTGAAGGTGTTTCTTCTCCACAGATATATGAACAAATCTGAATTTTAGCCCCAAATGAAAAATATTTATATATTAATAATACTAATTTCTATCACAACTATAAATGCTCAAAATCTAGCAAGTGAATTCTTTAAACTCCTAGTATAGAATTCTTAGATTCATAGTGTACTTTTTGCTCTTCACATAAAAATCAGATGAAGCTAAGCTGGTTTGAATTGGATTTTGAAATGGCTAGTTACCGGGGGTGCCAAAAAAACGTATACAAGTGGACACTTTGGTCAACATTGCTCAAGCAGTAGTTCGCCATAATCAGAAGTGTCTGGACACTGATGGTAACCAGTTTGAGCATCTCTTGTAATTGCAGAAGTCAAATGTGACTTATATTTATCTTTTGTTATCAGTATATATTATTACAATTTTAATAGTTTTTTCCTTTCTTAAAATGTGTATACATTTTTTTGGCACCCTCTGTCTTTACAACAAAGAGGTTTCATGTCCTTGCAGCTAAAAAATAAAGATGTATGTTATGCAAAATTAAAGTATTTGTTGTAGAGAGAGGAAAGACAAAGGAAAGAAAAATATTGTTTAACTGGTTAGCAGAATGAATATACCGTGTTTCCCCAAAAATAAGACTTAGCCAGACCATCACCTCTAATGCATCTTTAGGAGCAAAAATTAATATAAGACCCGGTCTTATTTTACTATAATATAAGACTGGGTCTAATGTAATATAACATAATATAATATAATATAATATAATGCCGGGTGTTATATCATATCATATCATATCATATCATATCATATCATATCATATCATATCATATCATATCATACCGGGTCTTATATTAATTTTTGCTCCAAAAGACACACTAGAGCTGATGGTCCAGCTAGGTCTTATTTTCAGGGAAACACAGTAGGTAGAAGGCAGTTTTCTCTATTTGTAATTCATTTACAGTTAATAGTTTTCACAAACAGATAAGAAAATTAACACGGTAGGTTTTTCCTAAAGCAAACTATAATGTAAAAGTTTGTCTTTTTAGATGTTAAATGTCTCTTTGCTAACCTGCCTAGAGAAACCTAATTTTACTTGTAGTCAAATTTAAGAAATCATTTTTCATAGATATTAATGTTATATTAATTTTATCTTAAAATTTCTTTTCATTTTGCACTCTACTTCATTGTATATGTTTATTATAAGTATTGAAAATATTAGATATATCTGAATTGATAAGAGGTAATCTCCAAATAATATTGTTATATTAAATAAATTCAACAGGTAGACAACTAAAGTGTATACTAGTCTATCATTTGTACAAAAAGGAAAGACTACAAAATAGATCTTTTGGTATACTAATTGAATATCTCTGGACAGACATACGAATAATTGGTAGCAGCGTGTCCCTCTACAGAGAAGGAAGAGGCAAGGGAAGTCAGAGAACTTTTTGATTTGCTCATTTGCTGTATTTGAATTTCTTCCAGCCAAATGCATAACATACCCAGTAACACACATATATAGTTATATTACTCAACTTTTCCTCATTCTAACATTGACACTCTAGGAAGATGAGCTATGCTTTTGTCTTCACCACACACATCTTCCATAGCTTTCAGCATTTCCTGTCACATAGTTATCACAGTTTGAGTCAACATAAAGAAGTGGCATGGTCTATAAGCTTGGTTCCGCTGAGTCGTAGTTTTATGACTTTGTATTCTTACCTTTTTGACGGTTCACTTACTATTTCATAATATGATCACAATTCCTACCTCACTGTGCTGTCACAGTGCTTAAAAGAAAGAGCATATCTAAAAATGCTTAGCATAGTGCTTAGAATATGGCCAGTGCTCAAGAGATGGTGGATTTTGTATGCTGGGTACCATCCTAGATTCTGGGGCTGCCAAGATAAAGTGTTCCTGTACAAAAGGAGCTCACACTCTACAACGGCACACAAACCTACAGATTAAACAAAAAGTAAATGTCTGGCCCATAACAGAATGGACACTATACATATTGAATTAATGATGATACAATGATATGATTTAAGTACCATGTTTCCCCGAAAATAAGACCGGTCTTATATTAATTTTCGCTTCAAAAGATGCATTAGGGCTTATGTTCAGGGGATGTCATCCTGAAAATTCATGCTAGCGCTTATTTTCCGGTTAGGTCCTATTTTTGGGGAAATACAGCACGTTAACCTATTGGTGTGGTCTGGGTTGGTGGACAGGAGGTGAGCAAGGCAGATTCTTAATAAACATCTTTCTTTGGTTTATTAAAGTACAACTTACAGGTGAAAAAAGATGTTGAAATCCTGTGCTTGGAACAGGAAGTACTATTACCATTAATTTTCAAAGGTAAAACTATTTTCTTTTCTTTCATGTCTTTTATTTCTAGAAGTAGAAAATCTTAAGGATCTGTGGCTTTTCAGAATCTTCCAACTAACTTTGATGTTAGAAAAATATCCAAATATCACTTTTTAGTCAAAAAGATGTTTCATCAAGGTTCATTCCTACATATTTAAGCCTATGCTTTATTCTGGAAGATATGAAAACTTGACTTTGGAAGGATGTTCTGTTTTTTTCTCTTGTAATTAATAGATTTGATTTCTTAGAGTAATTTTAAGCTTACAGAAAAATTAAACAGAAAATACAAAGAGTTCCCATTTTCTCCCTCTTCCCTTACCCACAAACTCACAGTTTCCCTAATTATTGACATCTTGTATTGGTTTGGTACATTTGTTGCAACTGATGAACCAATACTGGTACATTATTATTTAATAAAATCCATAGGTTACATTAGGGTTCATACTTTATAAAGTTCTATGAGTTTTGCTTAATGCATGTTATGTACACACCATTAGAATACGTAGCATACAGAATAATTTCACTGCTCTAAAAATCTCCTGTGCTCCACGTACACATGCCTCCCCTCCCCCACCCCAATCCTTGGCAACTTCTGATCTTTTTACTGTCTCCACGGTTTTGCCTTTTCCAGGATGTCATATAGTTAGAATCACAGAGTATGAAGCCTTTTCAGATTGGTTTTTTTTTTCCACTTAGCAATATGCGTTTAAGGTCTTCTTTAAATATGCATTTAATGTTGTGTAGTAGCTTGATAGCTCATTTATTTTTAGCACTGAATAATATTCCATTGTTTGGATATACCATAGTTGTTTATCAATTTACTCATTGGTGAGTCTTAGTTGCTTCCAATTTTTGGCAATTATGAATAAAGTTTCTGTAAATATTCTGTAAATAAATGTGCAGATTTTAGTGTGAGCATGTTTTCAACTCGTCTGGGTAAGTACCTAAGAGCGTGATTGCTGGATTGCACAGTAAAACCGTGTTTAGCTTTGTAAGAATCTGATAAGCTGTCTTCAGACACAGCTGTACCAGTCTGCATTCCTACCAGCAATGAATAAGTATTCCTATTGCTCTGTTTCCTTGTCAGCATGTGATGTGGTCAGTGTTTTGGATTTTAGCCATTTTAAGTGTACAATGGTATCTCATTGTTATTTAAATTTGCATTTCCCTAAAACATATTGCATTGAGCATATTTTCATATGCTTGTTTGCCATCTATATGTCTTCTTAGGTGAGTTGTGTGTTCAGATCTTTTGCCCACTTTTTAATTGGGTGTCTATTTTCTTACTGTAAAGTTTTAAGAGTTCTTGTATATGGTTGGATACAAGTCCTTTATCAGATATGTGTTGTACAAACTCCCAGTATATGGCTTATTATTTTCATTCTCCTGGCAGTGTCTTTTACAGAGTAGAAGTTTTTAAATCAATGCAGTCAAATTTAGCTATTTTTTCATTCATGGATCATGCTTTTGAAGCCACAGTCACCTATTAATAGATTTTTCTCCTATGTTATCATCAAGAAATTGCACAGTTTTGCAGTTTACATTTAGGTTTAGGATCCATTTTTGAGTTTTTGTGAAAGGTGTAATAACATCAGAGTCTACATTCATTCTTTTAAATGTGGATGTTCAGTTATTTCAGCACCATGTATTGAAATGACTGTTTTTTCTCCATTAAACTGCCTTTGCTCCTTTGTCAAAGATCATTTGGCTATTTTTGTGTGGGTTTATTTCTGAGCTCTCTATTCTGTTCCATTGTTGTATTAGTCTATTCTTTTGGCAATACCACACTGTCTTGATTACTGTAGCTCTATGGTAAATCTTGAAGTTAGATAGTGTCAGTCCTCCTTTGTTCTTCTTTAACATTGTGTTAGCTATTCTGATCTTTTGCCTTTCCATAGAACTTTAAAATCAGTTTGCTGATATCACAAAGTAACTTGCTGGGGATTTGGATTGCATTGAGTCTATAGATCAATTGGGGTAAAGACTGACATCTTAACAACATTAAGTTTTCCTATCCATGAACATAAAATATCTCTCCATTTATTTAGATCTTTGATTTCCTTTCTGAGAGTTTTATTGCTTATCTCTTATAGGTCTTGTACATATTAAGTTAGATGTATACCTAACTATTTCTTTTTTGAGGGTGCTACTATAAACAATGTTGTATTCCACCCCCAGCTCTCTTGAGATATAATTGACATATAACATTGTGTAAGCTTAAGGTGTACAAATGTAATGATTTGATATACATATATATTGCAAAATGCTTACCACAATAAGATTAGTTAACACGTTCTTTATCTCACATAATTACCATTTTGTTATTGTTCTTGTTATGGTTAGACATTAAAGCTCTACTCTCACAGCAACTTTCAAGAATACAATACAGGATTGTTAACTATAGTCAATGGTGTTGTGTTTTTAATTCAAATTCCAATTGCTCATTTCCGTATTTAGGAAAGCAATTGTCTTTTGTGTATTAATCTTATATCCTGTAATCTTGCTATAATTGTTTATTCATTCCAGTTTTCCTGATTGTTTTGTCTATTCTTTATAATTCTATCTGTTGCCTTTGTACTTAATTTCTTGTCTTCCACTGTTTTCCTGCCTGCTTTTGTTTTAAAAAGAAGCATTCTGTATTCTATATGATTACATTTTCTCTCCTTTCTTAACATATCAATTATACCTTAAAAATTTTTAGTGATTGAACTAGTGTTTGCGATATATATTTATGACCAATCCAAGACCACTTTCAAATACATTATACTGCTTCACCAGTAATGTAAATATCTTCGAAGAGAGTTTCCTCAATTTCTCCCTCCTGTCATCCCTTTTAACATTGCTGTATTCAGTTCACTTATCCATAAATTATGACCATTGAATATACTTTTATTATTATTTTTCTGAACAAACTGTTATGTGCTAGATCAACTAAGGAAAAGAAAATTTAAACTTGTTTTACCTTAATTTATTCTTCTACAGCATTTTTATTATATAGATTTGAGTTTCTAACCTCTATTATAGTATTTCTTCTCTCTGAACAACTTCTTTTAACATTTCTTGCAATGCAGGTCTACTGGCAACAAATTTCCTCAATTTCATTTCTCCCTCAATTTTAAGGGATAATTTTGCTAGGTACAGATTTTTAGGTTGGTGGGTTTTTGTTTTTGTTTTCCTTCCAACACTTTAAATATTTTAGTCCAATCTCTTCTTGCTCGCATGGTCTCTGAAGAGAACTCCAATGTAATTCTTATCCTTCCTCCATAGGTAAGGTATTTTCACTACCACCACCTCCACTACCCTGGCTTCCCTCAAGCTTTTATCTTTGTCTTTGACTTTCTGCAGTTTAAATATGATGTACCCAGCGTTATCAACCAAAGTCCAAGTGCCCAATGCTTCAAAAGGCCCAAACTCAAAATGTCAAAGAGTTTGGAGTAAAGAAAGATTTGATTGAGAAGGTGCCAACCAAGAAGATGGGAGAACTAATGGTGCCTCAAATCCATCTTGCTTGCTGAATGAACTATGTTAAAGGTTTTCAAGGGGCTAGGGAGAATTATGAGGAAGTGCTGATGAAGCAAGTTTTAACTGCAGAAACTTGGAACTTGGCCATTTACGGTAAAGGGGCATCAACACCAGATATTCCTGGACAATGGACCCTTGGCTTCTGAAAGGGTTCTGGTATTCAAGTTCCAGTTATGTCCTGGTCCTTTGGTTCCATGTGTGTGCGTGTGACAGGTGGCAGGGGTGAGGGTGGCAAGACTGGTTCTGGGTGTAGCTGGAGCTTAAATTTCTTTCCTCTATACATGCACTGGCTGCATGAATTCTGGTCTTGGTCTGTTGTCTCTGAAAAGCAACTCAGTGTCTAGTTAAACAGAATAAAACAATTTTGAGCTGGTTCTGCTTTTATACTAGGAGTCATTTTTGGCATTTATCCTGCTTGGTATCTCTGAGCTTCCTGGATCTGTTGTTTGGTGTCTGTTATTAATTTTGGAAAACTCTCAGCCATTATTTCTTCAACTATTTCTTATGTCCCTCCCTCCCCTTCTCTCTCTCTCTCTCTCTCTCTCTCTCTCTCTCTCTCTTCCTTTTTTGGTTTTCCCACTACAGTTAGGCTACATCTTTTGTAATTGTTCCACAGTTCTTGGATATTCTGTTGCATCTTTTTTATTAATTTTTTTCTTTGTATTTCAGTTTTGGAAGTTTGTATTGACACATCTTCAAGACCATTTATTCTTTCCTCAGCTGTGTCCTGTCTACTGATGAGCCCATCAAAAGCGTTCTGCATTTCTGTCACATTGTTTTTCATTTCTAGCATTTTCTTTTAATTCTTTCTTAGAGTTTTCACATGTCTGCTTACATTACCCATCTGTTCTTACATGTTGTTCACTTTTTGCATTAGAGCCTTTAGCATATCAATCATTGTTATTTTAAATTCCTGGTCTGGTAATTCCAAAATCTCTGCCATATTAATTCTTGTTCTGATGTTTTGTTTATCTTTTCAAATGGTTATATTTTGCTTCTTAGCATGTCTTGTAATTTTCTTTCTTTTTTCTCTTTCTTTGTTGTTGTTGAAAGCCAGACACATTGTATTAGGGGAAAGGAACTTAAGTAAATAGGCCTTTACTATAAAGTTTTATGTTTATCTGGCTAAGAATTAGTCTGTGTTATTATTTGCTGTAGCTGTGGTGTCTGAGGCTAAAATTTACTCTAGTGTCCTTGTTTTTGTTTCTCTTGTTGTCTTTGAATGTTCCTAGTGACTCTTTAAATGGGCTCTGAGACTTGCAGTTCTTTTTGCTATAATCCTGTTATTACACTGGAACCCTACTGTTGTGGTGTTATGGTAAGGTGAGGGAGAAGGGAAAGCATTCTATAGTCCAATGATTAGGTTTTAGTCTTGTGAGCCTGAGTATGTGCCTTCTCCTATGTTGAAGGCTAGAGAAGGCTGGAGTTGGGTGTTTCCCTACCCCAAGGTTTGTTAGGCTCTGGTAAAATAGTTTTCCTTGAGGGCTGACTGTATGAAGAACAGAGAACTCTGGGACTATTTTAAAAAGGTTAGTTCCCTCCCACCCCCGACTCCAAAAAAAGCAAGAGGTTTTTCACAGTGAGAATCTGGTAGGGCTCCTAAAGGTAAAACTCAGGAAAGTTGTGAGGCCCCTCTGAGGCTGAGCCCCCTTGGAGTTTTTCAACTCTCAAGCTGGTCTACACAGAGCCTCCAGCAATTCCTCAATTACAGTGTGAAGTGTTTCTACTGATATTGGCTCCAACTGTGATGCTGGCTTCAGGTGCTGACTTCTGCTCCTGGTAAACTGTGATCCTCTGATAAGCAGTTATTCTCTATAACCATTGGTTCCTCCAGTTTTC
The DNA here is from genome assembly GCF_004115265.2 of Rhinolophus ferrumequinum. Lineage (NCBI taxonomy): Eukaryota > Metazoa > Chordata > Mammalia > Chiroptera > Rhinolophidae > Rhinolophus > Rhinolophus ferrumequinum. The sequence continues at coordinate 33,437,319 of NC_046289.1, read as the reverse complement.
ACGGCAGCAGTTCCCTGAAACCACAATTCTCTGATGGATCTAAGAAGAGTTGTTGCTTTTCAGTTTATTCAGCTTTTTTTTCTTATTGTGAAAATGGGAGCTTCCAATCTCTTTCATGTTGGACCAGAAACTGAAAATCCCTTGACATTCCTTTGTAAATTTATGCTTAAAATGTCTATCATAATTAAAATGTGCTAGTGTTAAATTTTTGGTCTATTCTTATTCTCAATAAACTCAGACAAATATACATGTTTATTTTCTGTTGTCATCCTTGAAATAAAAAAAGGAATTTTTAATGTTTATTAACTTCTAAGCACTTTCCTTCCAAATGATATACTTTTTGTTGTTGTTCGTGTAACAGAATAGGTTAGGGGTGGGGTGGGGGTGTGGAAACTGAGGGTAATGAGCCAAGAATCACTTACTGACCACTAATTAAGTCTACTAACATAGTTTGATACACTCTAAATTACCTGAATCTGATGTGTTTCACTCTTTAAAAGGCTCAATGCTCTACATTATTTAGTAGTAATCCAAATTTCAAGTTTAACTTGTCTCCTCCTGAATCACTGCCCAACTTCCTACTAAATACGTGTCAAGGGTCAACTGAGTCATTTGAAAATAATCTTGCAGTCTACCTAGAAAGTTCTGCAAAGTAATTTGGAATAAAATTTGAACACTTACAAACATTACAAAGTGATTGAATAAAGCCATTCATTAAGGTTTATTTTACATTGTAACAGCCTAAGTCCATTTATTGATAGATGGTTTTAAAGAAGATGATGGGATAAAATTTTATCCTACAGAAAATTTTGCCTTTTATTTAACATTCTGTAATTTAACAGGATTGATTAAATTAGAGAATACTATTTGGCTCCTCTGTAATTATGTGAAAACAAATTAGTTAAATATTACTGCTTTCCGCGTTCATATAGGTATGTGTATATACGAAGGTATGATAATTAAGTTCGCGAATGCATCCTAGAAAAAGTGCTACATACCTCATTGCTGAATATCACAACTGTTACCTTCGAAGTACTCCACTTGGGAAGCTATGCACTGATGCCAGCACCTAGTCCACACTTCAAAGCAATTTTGGAACTCTTTTTCTGGAACGGCCATCAGAGCTGTTGTATTACCTTTGATGTCCTGAATGTCATCAAAATGTCTTCCTTTCAGTATTTCCTTTATCTTCGGGGAAAGAAAGAACTCATTGGGGGCCAGATCAGGCAAGCAGGGAGTGTGTTCCAATAGTTATTTGTTTACTGGCTAAAAACTCCCTCACAGACAATGCCCTGTGAGCTGGTACATTGTCATGATGCAAGAGCCATGAATTATTGGTGAAAAGTTCATGTCGTCTAACTTTTTTGCGCAGCCTTTTCAGCATTTCCAAATAGTAAACTTGGTTAACTGTTTGTCCAGTTGTTACAAATTCATAATGAATAATCCCTCTGATATCAAAAAACGTTAGCAAAGTCATTGCAACAAGTTCATGAACTTAATTGTCAGACCTCTTAAAGATCTTAAAAAACAAGTAACATTAAGATCTTGAACTATTATCTTTGTGGGTGTACCGACCAGTTAAAGAGGTGCGATGTGAATTGATAGCTGTCTTATCGGAATTTAATGCTGTTATATAGATCATTGTTTTTACACAGCAATATAATTGAAATCCACTAAATATCCACATTAATTAACATACAAACCAAAGCTAGATTGCAACAATATAACTAAAAAGGCAAAGGTGAGAAATGATCTAGTGTAAAGTGGATAAATATATATATACCCAGTACTTCTTTACTGATTCAAAATACATTTTTTTTTAACATTTAAAAGACTGACAGTCTTGAAATGTATGCTTCCAAAGCCAAAAAGTGATTAAATCTTATTCAGTAGCTTGCAAAGTCATGTTAGCAAACAGGTAATACTGGCGGCCACCATATCCAGTTAACTCGGGTTCAGAGGTCCCCTGCCCAGGTCTGGGTGGGGATCTAGAGAATACTTCCTTTTTCCAGTCCACGCAGTGAACTCAATTCCAGGTGATAAGTCTCAAATTAAGGGTCGTCTTCCTTTTTTTCGAATCCAAGTAAGATTTTTTTTTGGGGGGGGGGCTCTTTTAAAAGCAAAAAAAAAAATAGAAGTCTACTTAAAGCCATTTTTCTTGCTCTCCCTGAAATTCGGCTTGATGCTCTTTTGTTAAAGCCACTTATACCTATTTGTATATGCTTAATATAATTTCAAACTTTAAGATTCGACTACTTCCTTTGAGAGGTTTACAGGAAGAGAGGTTTATTTTCATTTACTCAGTAATCAAACTTCATCACAGGGAAACAGTGGACAAGGAGAGCACCTTTGTGTTTTCTACCGCAAAGAGTGCAGTCGGTGACACGGTCCGTGGTTAGGTAACCTGACAAGAAAGACCCCATTGTAATACATGTGGGCAAAGGGACCGAAAGGTTTGCAGCCACGACGTGAAAAGTCTGTTTTTTTTCAACTGGGACTCAGTAGAGCTGGCGGCAACCCTGCACTGCACAACCGCGGAGGAGAAAGAGAGCGGGAGACCTGCAGCAACGAGCAGGAAATATGATGCTGGCTTGGGACCCACAAACCGAAATTTCTTCTCAGCAGCGCCTCCCAAAGCCAGCCCCTGCCTTCCCTAGGAGAAGGCGCCAGGTCCCCGAACTCAGGCTGGCCGCACCCCAGCGCCTTTCTTTTGCCTCCGCAGCTGCACACAGACGAGCACGTGAGCGCGGCAGCGCGTCTCAGCTGTGCCTCAGCTGACCGTCTCTTGATTGGCTGAGACAGACGTGGGCCGGGGTGGGGACTGGCCGCCTGCGTCGCTCGCCATTGGCTTTCAGGGAACCCGCCTCCCCCTCAGGTGAGGCGGGCTTGCGGGAGCGCGCCGCCGACACTTCTTCCCGCCCCCGCGCGCGCCTCCGAGCGCGCCTCCGCCCTTGCCCGCCCCCTGTCGCTGCCTCAGCTCCAACAAGCACAGAGCCGACTCGTCTGAGGGGACGCGAGGATTGCCACCGCTTCGGCCAGTGATTCGGATCAGGCCCTGACTAGCAGCCCGAGGGGAGGCTCTTCTGAGCCGAGCCTAGAGTCCGGCGATTGCTGCCTGCTCCTCCTGCCTCTGGTCTCACGAGGGGTTTCCCGCCTCGCACCTCTGGACGTGCCTCTCCTTCTCTCCGCGCGTGTGGAGGGAGCCAGCGCTTAGGCCGGAGCGAGCCTGGGGGCCGCCGGCCGTGAAGGCATCGCGGGGACCGATTCGCCATGGAGGGCGCCGGCGGCGCGAACGACAAGAAAAAGTAAGCCCATGTCTTCCGCGGGCCGCGTTCTCCGTGGCGCCCCTGCCCGCCCTCCGCTCCGGGCTCGCGGGCCGGCCTCGTCGTTCTGGGGGGGGGCCGCCTTTTTGTTTCTGCCTCTTCTCTCCTCCCCTCTTTTTCCTCCAACCTCGCGGGCCGGGCTCCCCCTCTGTCCACGTCGCCATCTTGTCGTGGGGGGCGGGAGACGCATTGAAAGTGCTTTCAGGGGCCGGGGGCTGGGCCCTGCTCGCCCTCCCTTGCAGGCCGCCGGGGCCTCGCACCGCCTCCCTATCTGCGTCAAAAAGCCAGCTTGCCCTGTGCCCCCATTCGGGTGGACTTCCCCTAGCCAGAAAACCCCGGGAGAGAAATGAGCCACAGCTCGGTCGCCGCCGTTTGTACCCGAGCTTCTGCTCCTTCCCGCCCCCATCCTCTCCGGTTCCATTGAAAACTCGGCCCCGGGGCGAACCCTGCACGCGGGTCCTGGCTTCCCAATGGGATCGGGGCCCCGGGTTCCGGACCGTGGCTCGCGTGGTCGAAAGCGATACTGCCCTGCGGTTGTCCAGCCGTGGGGGGTGTCTGTGCCTTTGTGCATTAGGGGTTTGTCGCGGTGGCCTGAAGATGCTAACTTTTTAGTTTGCACGTGCAGGTTTTGTTTTGTGTTTTAATCGCCTTGAAAAACTTCCCTAGTCTGAGAGTGGAGTAACGGGAATTTAGAGAAACAGCAACATTTTAAAGAGAACATCAGAATTGGATACTTGTATTTATATCACCTGTCAAGGAGCCCAGACATTACAAATGAATATATGCCTCATTCATTCTTGAAAGTATTTTAGTGAAAACGTAGCGCTTGGCTAAATTTAGGCAAACATTTTTAATGAGATTGGAAAAAAAGGTATGTGATCAGAGCAAATGAAATACATAACTAAAAAGTTGCAAAAATTTTTAGAACTGTCGCATTTTCCTGAAATTGAAGTATATTAAAGGAAAACCTTCAAAGTACGTCTGAAGTAAATAATCATTGTTAGAATTTAACGCAAGTTTTTAGAACACCTTGAAGTTTGAGTCTAAGTGGTATATTACAGGAATGTTAGTTGAAACAGTGGGATTCAATGACCCTCCCCCCCCACCCACACTGAATTTGGTCCACTGGTATTTTAACCTTTGAGAAAATCATTTTAAGGAATCGAAGATTTATAATAAAGAGTTGTGGTTAGTAGACTGGCTTTACTGTTAAGTCCTTCCACTCTCCTGGCAGAGATTAACTTCCCTAATCAATGTCAGCAGAAGATAAATTTGTTTATGTTCTTGCTGTTTTGTAGATGCCGTTTTGGTCCTTATTCAATGGAATGATAAATTCTCAGTTTGTGACACCAGAGAAAGCACTTATAAAATTCAAAAACTCACTAAACAGACCTATACTTAAATTCTAAGAGTTCCCAAGAATAAATTACAATTAATTTTGCAGAAGTGATTACAATGCTTTTGATGAAAAGATGTGGTCTCTGTATTGTAAACCTAAGGCAGATTACCTCTGTGTAGTGCCAGTTTTCTGTTATGATATGCTGAATCACATTTAATACTGTACATTAAGTTATGCACCGATCACTTCCTTTTTATATACAATACTGTACTCATTTCTCCTTTCCAATTCATGAGTTGAGAATATCATAAGCAGTTTTAATACAAATATTAATTAGCTACTATGCATCACCCACAATTCTAAACTAGTTTTTGGATTTTTTTCCTCAGTCCCATGTGTTATTTTCAAAATTTTATCTTTTGAAAATTTAGCAAATTTGGATCAGATGGATTCATATTTCTTTATATGGAGGTTTTTAGACCTGAAAGTTATGTTAAACACTTAATAAATGGTGGCTACTCAACAATTTTAGGTACTGTTTGTTAAGGATGTCTGGTTTTTGCCCTTTTTAAACTAATTTTAAAACCTTTTGAAAAGATAACTGAAAGATGGAGGGGCAGGGATTTTCTTATTACAATTTTTCCATTTTAAATGAGCCTCCAGAGTCCAGGTGGGGGAGACAAATTTGTCTTTCTTTAAAGAAGGTCTAGGAAACTCATAGCTGCAGGATTGGAAGAAATCAGATCAGAGGATGGGTATGGTTATAATAGATTTCACATAAGGCCTTTGATGTTGATTCCTTAGGGGTAGCGGCTGGCTTTATTTAGTAGCACATTGATACAGATTTTTAGATTTCAAAGGAATGTCAAGAGGTTCATCGTTCAGTTTCAGATTTCAGGCCAGACTTTCAAAACCATATAGTTATTGGATCATTAAAGTAAAAACTCTGAGAATGAAGTCCTTAACTTCCTTCTTTAATTTAGGTCATTAAAAGTCTAGAGCTCTCTCATTTATTAGTAACTTTTTTCTTGTTACAATTTTACTTTGATTTTCTACTTGTTGGAAGAAGAGTATGCCTGGTGGTTGAGCCAGACACCTCACCTCTAAGTTAGAATCCAGCCTTTTCACATTGTTAGCTTTGTGAACTTGGGCAAATTACCGACTGCTTCTGAGCCTGTGTCCAGCTTTTGAAATGATAATAATAGCAGCCATATTAGTAGTTATTGTGAAGATTAAATGAGATTATGCCCAGTGCCTGATTTAGAAGTCTTGGTAACACTGTGTACTTGAAAATAGGTGTTACCTAGTAAAGTTCTAGTTTAAACTTCTACACACTTAAAAACTTTTTGCACGTCCTTCCAAATACTTCTTTGTTTTAGTTCCTCTTCTCCCCACCTCATACATCTTTTCTGTACCTCCTAAAAATGAAAAGACTAACATTGGATCAGAGTTTTAAAAAGGGTTCTTTCTGGTTAAAATAGTACATCCCTGGGTTATGTTGGCATCTAGCATCAATTCTTGAGCATCTAATATCTACTGTCTACTTTAGGCCTCCTTCTTCACAATTCCTTACTCCTTGGTTTCGTCCCCAAATAGGTTACTTTGAATTTACTCTGGACTTTAGAGACTAGAATCATAAACACATATACTAGTTATATAGTTCATTTCAGCAAGATATGTGCAAAGCACTGCAGCCTTAGGACTGGCATAACTTAAAACATTTATTGTCTTGACGCCATAGTTTAGATAATTTTATAAATACAGAGGGTGCCCCAAAAAAGTATACAGTTTAAGAAAGGAAAACTGTATTAAAATAGTAATACGCAATACATACCGATTAACAAGATAAATACAAGTCACGTTAGACTTTTGCAATTACAAGAAGTGCTCAAAGTGGTTACCATCAGCGTCCAGACACTTCTGATTACGGCGAACTACGGCTTGAGCAACATTGACCAAAGTGTCCACTTGATACGTTTTTTTGGCACCCCTGGTATTAATCTTTGCTAAACATGACCAGTTGATAAAGTATTCCCAGTAAAACCTATGAACCTACCTGGTGGAAGAACTGTCCTTTGCTTATGAATTTCTCCAAAGTTAAGACCGTTGGTTTCCATTTTAAGGCAAGGCTTCAAACCTGTATTGTTAGTCTAATTTTGTGGCTCAGTTTGTATGAAATCTATATTAGTGCACTCTTACACATGTATATGTTTACTGAACAATCATGTTTTAGACTGTTAAAGTGTGGTAGTACATTCCTGTGGTCCACTGTAAAGCATTTTGTGTAGTTTGGAGAATGTCCATCTTTCTACATGTTGACTTCCATTGTCTTTGCAGTGCTAATGGTGTTTAGGCTCAAGGTTAAGATTTTATGGTTATACTTTTTTGTTGTGTGTTAAGAATGGATGTAGGAAGCTGAGGGGATTAGTCTCTAGACTGATTTTTTTTTTCCTGAAGAGCTTGTAATAATTTATTGTTCGGTGGTGAAATTGAAAGTTTATGCAAAGATGTTAAAGATTTGGGTTAGATTACTATGCTTGTTCATAGATATGTCCTCTTAAAATTCAATTTTTAAAAATTCAGATACTTCTTAAAAAGATTAAAGTCTTATCTAAGATTGTTAACATGTCTATTTCTTAACTAGGAGAAAATAATCTAAATTAAATGTGTTGGATTAATTTTCTATTAAGAAGCAGATTTTAATTCATAAAAAGAACGTTATCTTTTTTTTTTTTATGTTGGGACTAATTATCCAGTTGATGGATTTTACATAGCCTTTTGCTACTTGTGTATGTGTTGTATATGTTTTCTGCTTAGAGGGTTAGAAAAAGAATTTGAAACTAGGAGAAGCCAATCTTCTTGTTGCTCAATGTTTTTGGTAAGGTATGATGAGAATTTTCAAATTAGCTATAGGTCTTGGAATTTAAAAAATAATTGTATCCCTTTCTGTCTCTTGAAGTGTGCAAAATTAACTATTTTGTATGTTTATTGAGTTTTATATTAAAATTTGTGTTTTGTGCAATAAAAATTAACAAACTCATATCTATTTGCCAGACATGACCCTTTTAGAAAAATAATACATAAAATCTAAATTTAATTGTGGAAAAAAAACCCCATAAAATTTCCCATCTTAACCATTGTTTAGTGTATAGTTCAACAGTGTTAACTATATTGACATTGATGTGTAACCAACCTTCAGAACTTTCTCATCTTGTAAAACTTGTATAACCATTGAACAATTACTCTCCATTTTCCCCTCCTCCTACTCCCTGGCACCCATCATTCCCTTTTTGTTCCTGTGAATTTGACTACTAAATATCTCCTGTAGGTAGAATCATACAGTTTTTGTGACTGGTTTTTTTCACTTAGCATAATGTCCTCAGGGTTCACCTATATTGTGGCATGTGTGGGAATTTTCTTCCTTTTTAAGACGGAATAATAATTCAGTTATATACCACATTTTTTGTTTATCAATTCATCTTTCCATGGACACCTGTTGGCTAGTGTGAATAGCACTGCTATGAACACTAGTTTACAAATACCTCTTCAAGATCTTGATTTCAGTTATTTTAGCTATATTCCCCAGAAGTGGGATTGCTGAATTATATGATAGATAACTCTACATTTATTTATTTATTTATTTTTTAAGGTTCTATTGGGGAAGGGAAACAGGACTTTATTGGGGAACAGTGTGTACTTCCAGGACTTTTTCCAAGTCAAATGGTTGTCCTTTCAGCCTTAGTTGTGGAGGGCGCAGCTCAGTTCCAGGTCCGGTTGCTGTTGTTAGTTGCAGGGGGCGACATCCCTTGCAGGAGTCGAACCGGCAACCTTGTGGGTGAGAGGACGCGCTCCAACCAACTGAGCCATCCGGGAGGCAGCTCAGCTCAAGGTGCCGTGTTCAATCTTGGTTGCAGGGGGCGGAGCCCACCATCCCTTGCGGGACTTGAGGAATTGAACTGGCAACCTTGTGGTTGAGAGCCCACTGACCCATGTGGGAATCCAACCAGCAGCCTTCGGCGTTAGGAGCACAGAGCTCCAACTGCCTGAGCCACCGGCCCAATTTTTTTAAGTTTCTAAGGAATCGCCATACTGTTTTCCTTAGTGGCGACACCATTTTACACATTCCCCAACAGTGCTCAAGTGTTCCTATTTCTCTACTTCCTCTTCAACACTTTTTTCCCAGGGTTTTTTGATAGTAGTTATCCTAGTGGTTGTGTTGAAGTGATTGTGTTTTTAAGGGTTTGTTTGTGGATAATTAACCAAGTTAAAGCTAACCATAGAGAACAATTGCTAGTGGAAGCTCTATCAGAAATGAAGTTAAGTACCTCTTAAATAAGAATTGTTTTCCTAGTGGCTTAGAAAGATTTGGTTTACCCGTACGTTTTCAGAAAAGTACTTATTGTTTAAAATGTTCTGTACTTATTGTCAATAAAATCCCGTTTAATTAGTAACTTTGTTTTAAAAGATTTAAAACAATAATTGAAATAGGTCTATTTTTATAAGAAAACTGTCCCCAAGATGTTACCTTTTAGTTGTTCTGGTGATCTCAACGGTCATTTAATGAGTGTCTTCATTTTAAAATTTCATTTTGTTGTAATTATTAAACATGAAAATATTCTAAAGTATGATTTTCAAAATGTATTGTTTTATAAATGGGACAAAATCTAATGATGGAACAAACTGCAGTTCTTCATTCAATTGTTTTGAAAGTCACAGTATGTTTAGACAACTTAAAAGTGTTTACTAGTTATTGTTACAGTTTTTGTTTATTAGTGACAACTCTCTCCCCCTTTCCTGATAGCTTGTGAGACTTTGTTTTTTCAATTGAAAAATACTATGGTAAGATAAATGTAAGGTTTAAAGGCAGAAAGTTTAAGTCTTTAAGAATTGGGATGTACATCTGTTCTTATAGCTCTTTTCTTGGAAATTCAGATGTTAAGAAAATTTCTTTAAAGTGACCCTCCTCCCCATTTTTCAGTTATAAAATTGAAACATGTTTCAGTGGGCAAGATCACAAATAGACTGAATTTGAAACTTGTATAAAAGAGAATACTGACACACAATGAGCTCTTAAGTATTTGAACAAACGAAGCAATGAAAAAATAATTGAATGAACAAAGAGAAAGCAGAGAAAGATTTTAAGATTTTTAAAAGATTTTTTGGAAGTCATTATTGTCCTCTCTTCTATGTCTCACTTTTCATAGGAATTTTTCTTACGCTTGGGAATCCCTTGGCTACTTTAGAACTTTCTTGAGTCTTGAATTTTAATTTTTTGTCATTTAAAAAATATGTATGTTTATTAGAACCAGTCTATTAAACATGTTGTTAGCAAATACAGCTGTGTAACATGTACTTATCTTGAAAGTAGTACCCTACTTTAAGGTAAGTTAAAAGTTAGTGCCTGTCAATTGTATATATTGAGAACACTGAGTAGAAAAGTTGACTAAAGAGGCATATGTATATGGCTGCAGAAAATCAGCTAGGTAAATGTGTGGAAAGTATCTTTTCCCTTGTTTAATTTTTAGCAAACATTTCTTAAGTCTACTCTAAACTTCCAAAAAGTTACCAGTTTGTACTCTAGCAGTATATGAGAAAGCCATTTTCTTGTACTTTATCATCAGTAAAGTTTGTTTTTAGTTTGAAACGCTGGCAGTTTGCTAAGTGTATTAGGATTCTTTTTTATTTCAAGTGATGAAACACAACTCAAACTAGTTAGAGGGGGAAATAAGGCAGTTATTGGCTCACACAACCTAGTTTTGGTTTAAGGGACAATTAGATCCAGTCTCAAGTGATATCCTCAGAGTATAATCCCTGACTTTCTCTTGAATGTTGCTTATTTTATATGCCTTTGCTCTATTTGCATGTTGGCCCCATTCTGCCACTAATAGCCAATCTATATGGTATGAAAGATGACCACTAACATTCCCATGCCTGCATCCATAGTTTGTGATTAAAAAAAATAATAAAAAGAAACTTCCTCTCTTCTAGCATCCATATGTCAGTTTCCTGGATGAATGCCAGTTTGCTCTGCTTGGACTATTCATTTTTAACTATGTCAGTGGGGTTGATTCGCTGATTACAGGAGTCAAATGTCTTATTGTAGAATATTTGACTAACTTGATGTAGATGACTAATTATCTCCTTATACAGTACTCTTGAACAATGCTGGTGCTGTAATGAATGGGCTATAGGTTTTTGTTGCAAATCACCTGAATTCATAGTCTAAAATTCAAGAGTTTTCTACCAAGCATAGTCATTCTGCAACTGTTCCTGCTCTGCCTTTTGGGAAGCTTGGAGTCTCTTCTATTATGGGTTAGAGTTTTCATTTAATTTCCTTAAGAAAGAGGTAGTAATAACTAATAGCTAAGAGTTTAGGCTCTAGAGATTGGCTGCTTGCTTTGCCATTTACTAACTGGGATTGCACAAGTTGCCTTACCTCATTTGAGCTCTCACTTTCTTCATCTGTAAATGAGGATAAGAATAATTGCCTTATATGATTGTTGTGAGGATAAAAGTGATATTAACCCATGTGAAACACTCAGAACAATTCTTTTCATAAAGTAAGGACTTAATGAACTAGAAACTATTATTATATTCACATTGTTGTAATATTTATTATGTTGTGTTCAGAAGAGTTTCACTCCCTTGAAGTCTCAAGATATTGTTTAGAATCATTCGAGCCTTCTTTGGTACATGCTGACAAAGGCTGATGTTCTTTGGTCCAAACTGTCAGTGAACTTATAATAGAAATACAATAGTGAGTGCTATTTTTCCTCTACATTGGTATCCCCCCCCATGAATATCTGGCCTTTGCATATTAAATAAAGAAATTATTTTGTACAGACATGTTATTCTAAAATAATCATTTCCATATTGATAATAGTAACAAGAAATATATTCTCAAGGGTATTTATGTGGCTGTTAAGGTTGGCAAATTAAGAAATCCTACTTTTCCACACTCTTTTGGTATCAGTAATTCAGTAAATGTATTTTATATTTAACCTGTTAGTAGAGGAGAATTGGAGATTGCCTACCTTTACAGATAACATAGCTAAAATGGTTAAGTGGGTAATATATCAAACCAGTAGTCAGCCTTCACTGGGAATGCAGGAATGGGTATTTTCTTGGATAATGTGAACAAGTTGATTTATTTCAGTGGTTCAAAATTTTTTTTCAATCCTAAACCACTACTGTAGCACCTAACCACTCTGGCCTATAAGAGATTATTGTGTACTCATTTATTCAACAGATATTTCTGCATCCAATTTTTCAAGCAAAATTGAATTGTTGATGGCTTGGGTTACAGTTGAGTATTCAATTTTTGGTGTTAGTCGATTCACCCATAACATTCCATTGTTTATTTTTTAGTATAGTGTGTTTTGAAGTTTGAGGTTCTTTCAAAGTTTTAACGTTAGTATTTGTTTTGTTACTTCAATATAAACTATCACAGGAGCATCTTTAGTACAGGCTGGTACTCAGGGACAGTGATTCTCAGCCCGTTGATGTTTATGGTATTCATAAAGAGATTAAAGGGTGATTTTTTTTTTAATTGTTTCAGAGACTTGTAAAAAACCATCCCATGGTTATCACATTTTTCATTTGGTCATCTTTGAAGCCTAATCATGATCTTATATGTTTGAGGCAAAGTTATTGTTTTTTATTAAGCACACACTTTATTACTGGCTTGTCCTTTAGTTGTACCTCTAGCTTCTTGTTTCCAGCGATTGTACCTAACGTAGTGTTGCCCAACCAACTCAGTTCATTGTTCTGTTTGACAAACATAGTTGTCATAGCATGCACGTGTAGTTGCAACTGAAAATGAGTTTTTCTTATTCAAAATTTATTGGCTAACCTATTAAATCTTTGCTTTAAGACCTGCTAATGGTTCTCACACTTGTGTGGCTTAAGAATCACCTGGGTGTTTGGTTAACATAAGGATTACCAGAGATTCCCAGAAACTCCAGAGATTCTGACTTGGTCATTTTCAGATGGGACTCAAGAGTCTGTAAATTTTACAAGTACCCATAGATGAAACACAAACCTTAAACAGTTGAGTGCTCATCAGAATCATCTGTGAAACTGGTTTTTTAAAGAGACATTCTAACCTTGGAATTTGCATTTCCAGGGTTGGGATCTAGGCATGTATATGGGGGGGGGTAGTTCCATTGGTGACTGTGGTGTTTACCATAGGTCAACTATTGACTAGTCTAAATCCTTAGTGTGTTTTATATTTGCTGAGTTCTAAGTATGTGGTAATATAAATGTCTTAGAGGTTGGATGTATTTCCTGTATTTGTAAAGCATTTGGGCAGATTTTTTAAAAAAGACAAGTATTTAATAAATCGTTTTTGAGTGTTGATGAACAATCTTTTGCTTCTCTTGGCATTTTTGAAGGACACATAAAGAAGTATTTTCTTAGGTTCAAAGTGTTCTTTAGACCAGTGTCATTGAATGGGAAATTGAGGGGTTAAAACCCAGTCAGTAATCTGTGTTTTAAGAATCCTCCAGGTGATTGTGATTGTATCTTTCTGGTTTTATCTGTACATTTATAAATTATGTCTACGTGTGTATATGCATACATACACATTTATGTATGTATATACATGCATTACACATAAATGGATTTATTCTCAAATCTTACTGTATAATCAATCTACTGTTTTCACATAATACTATAGTGTAACATCTCCTATAAGCACAGATTAATTTTTGTAGACTTTGCTTTGTCTCCTGAAATTTTATGTTACTTGGTTTTATGGAAAGATTATTCATGTGCCAATGTTTTGTCAGTTAGAGTTTGACCCTGGTAACTACTAAATAAAGGCAAGAATAAAGGCAAGAAATGTAAAGATAGTTTGTCCTAGAATGTAGCTCCATGAGGGTAGGAACTTGATGTGTTTGGTTTATTGCACTGAGCCTCATGCTGAGAACATAGGAGATGATCATAAGAGATGATCAAGAAATATTTGTTGAATAAATAAATGACATTCTCTAACATGAGTATACTAAAGTTTCATATTTAAACTTATCGATAATGATTAGAACTCAAGATATTTTTCTGGAGAAAATAATTACAAATAATAGGTAGCTGTCCTGACAAAGTAATTTATATTTAACATGAAGTGTCATATTTTTGCTGTTCTTTCCATTAAGTAGGTTTTTTTTAATTAAATTTTATCTGTTTGAAGTATTCTGGTTTTGCAGCAGCTACCAGATGGAAAATATAACAACTCCTATTAATAATAAAATACTTCTAACAATAAATAATAAAAATCCTTATCTAAGAGTAACCCCCCCTCCGGGGGGTAGGAGCTACTAGGATTAGAAATCAACTTAATGAAAACTTTCATGTCTTAATGATAAAAACAAAATGAGTCAGTTCTCATGTTTCCAGCTGAAGACATATTTATAAAGGTAGTAAAGGTGTTGGTTGTAAATTGGTTAACATTAATTATAGCTCAGGTATTTTTCCTGACCACATTAGCTTAGGACAAAACAGTAAAAGAGATTATACGATAGATTGCAGTGATAAGGGAAATAATCTTAAACCTTGAGCCTCTTTTCAGCAAATTGGTAATTTTATGTTCTCCACTGTATCCTTGTGCCTCTAAATCTCTTTCAATACCTTTTTTTTCACTTTGACTTCTTCTTTGTTACTTATATTTGAAAGTGCTTATCCAGGTAATCCCAGTAAATCCAAATAGTATGCCTTGTTTGTACTACTGACATGGTTATGCTGTTTAATTATGATTGTAATCTATAGGATCACAAGAGCACTGATGAAGCACATTCAAGGATCCCAAAAAGAATGTTGAAAGGACAGTCAACCCTCAGAGGGCCTGAAGTCAAGGTCAAATAGCAGATTTGGGACAAATACTAAAACCAAGTAGAATTTACATCCCTTCTAAGAACCCAGAGATTAATGAAACAGTTTCCTGCCTCCAAGAAGCTTTAAGTATTGTAGAGAAGATAAAACATAGCAAAGTATTACCAGTGGTCAGATCTGGAGAAGAGCAGCAATTTGTTTGGGGAGACAAAACAGAGACAAAGTTGAAGCTTGAAAGTGTCTCCCATAAATTTACCAGGTCACATATTCAGAAGGTTACACCAGGCAGAGAGAGCGGAGTGAGTGAGCCAGAAGGAATGAGATATTATCCTTTGATTAACTGCACTGTGGCTGAACAATGTGGGAAATGGTGAGGGTGAAGAAATTAGCAGGGAACTAGGTAAGGGCGGGTTTCCTTTGAAAATAATTATATTTTGTCCTGTGTACATTTGATGGGGTTGTAAGCAGAACCTAATGATCAGATTCTTATTTTGAAAGGATGATTATGTTAGTAGTTTGAGGAAGAAATTAAAAGAGAAGTGAGAGACTAGTTCAGTCCATGGTTCCCAAATCTCACTGTGTATCATATGTATCTTGGGAATTTTTAAAAACCCAGATTTTTGGGCCGTGTTTCAGATCTACTGATTCAGAATTTACAAAGGAGGCGCCCAGAAGTTTGAAATGTTGAATGTCCACAGGTAATTATGGTGCAACTAGATTGATATTTGGGAATGTAGCTTTAGATTACTATTTCAATAGACTAAGTGAGACGGGGAGGCTGTCTAAGCTCCATGAGAGCTGTTTTGCTTATCAGTGTATTCTTAGTACCTAGCACAGTCCGTGGTACTTGATTGATAGATGCTCAATATATATTTACCGAATGAATATTTCTTGAATGAAGAAGGTTATTCCGAGGTTTAAGAGGGCCACTTCCCATCTTGTGTTTTGGTTTTTTCTAGAGTTGTTATGATCGTTAAATGAGCTAATACATGACCACTTAGCACAGTACCTGGCACATGATAAGTGCTCAATAAATGTTAGAAGGAAATATTCTCTTCATCTTTTCTCTCATGGTACTTAGTGTGGTTAAGTTTCTTGGCTATGGCTTATGCCTAGCCAGATCTCCTTAAGTGAGTATGCAGATTGCTTTTACTTTGGGGGTCCAGATTTGAGCAAATAAAACGCCAACAATAGTGACTAGGATGTTCAAATAGTTTCTCATACAAATTAAACAAAGTTTAGTGGGAGTACCTGAGGGAGATTGAATTACTGTCCCCTGATTCTCTCTGCTGTGTGGTTGCCAGTAGCTTTGCTTTGAAGAACTGGTAGACAGTGGATAGAGAGCATTGCCATTGTAGGTGCCTTTCAATTAGGATTTTGGATTTACTGGCTGACTCCAGGAAAGAACCTGGCCCCGAGTCTCTCCAAATAGGTTAGGGTGAAATCCTAAATTTAAAGCCAACCCCTATACCTCTGTGTCTTTGGAGATGTGAAGTAAACACATTTTGAACTTTATAATAATGGCCTGGACTTATTAATACTTACTTTGGTAATTAGAATGAGTTTCTGAGCGGCAGCATAGTCTTGTTAATAGCATGATTTAGAGAGCCAGACTGCTTTAGTTTGAATATAGGCTCTACAATTTATTAACTGTGTAATCTTGGGTAAGCTGTTTAACCAGGTTCCTTATCTATAACGTGGTTATGATAATAAAGATTTAAAAAGTTACTGGATGAGAAATGTTTAGAATACCACTGTGTATATGCTAAGTGCTATGTATAGATGTTTGGATTTAAAGCTGCAGGCCAAAATGCCAACTAAGAATCATGAAAATTTCCTTGGAATTTCTTCTGGCCTGAGACTTTAAGTAGCGCAGGGCAGTTTAAGCAGCAGGATTCAATTTTTACCTGTCAGCTTGGCAAAAATTTAAAAGATATAAAAGATCCATAATATATATTGCTGCAGAGTGCATGGGGAAATGGATACATTCATGGATTGGCCGAGACAAAAATGGGTACAGACCTTTTTGGAAAGGAAAATTTAAATGTCATATGGTTTATTTAGATCATAGAATTCTGCTTTACAATGTCTATCCTGTAGAAATACTGACACAAGAAGTGCAAACCAACAACTTGTACCTTCTTGGGCCAGAAAGAGTTAAAATCACCACTCGAGTTGAGAGATTTTTTATTTTTTTTTTAAGATTTTTTATTGGGGAAAGGGAACAGGACTCCATTGGGGTACTTTCGGGACCCTTTCCAAGTCAAGTTGTTGTCCTTTCAATCTTAGTTGTGGAGGGCGCAGCTCAGCTCTAGGTCCAGCTGCTGTTGTTAGTTGCAGGGGGTGCAGCCCACCATCCCTTGCAGGAGTCGAACCGGCAACCTATGGTTGAGAGCCCGCATTCCAACTGAGCAATCTGGCCACCCGAGAGCTCTGCGGCAGCTCATTGACTTCATTCTAGTTGTGGAGGGTGCAGCTCTCTGGCCCATGTGGTAATCGAACCCTCAGCCCCATTGCCCAGAGTTCGTGCTTCAACCAACTGAGCCACCCGTCTGCCCGAGAGATTTTTAAAATTTATTTTTTAACTTCATTACAAATAAGTCTAATCACCTGTTAACAGTTTGACTGACTGATCTAAAGTCAATTCTTAAAGTAATGTATACTTATAGTCAGGAACACTGACAGGCTTTTCTTGTGCAATTAGTAGGCAACACAGATAGATGATTTAAAATTTCTGCACTCATTTGTGTTCTTGTTAATCTAAAGAATAACAGGCATTCTCTGTAAAATGGCTGTTGCTTATTCATGAACTTTGTCCACCAGATGCTTAATAAGACAGTAGTTCAAAATTATGTTCCTAATTATATCTCTAATAAAAAATAATTTCAAGATATAATTATTAACTTCTTGTCCAGTACTGTATGTTAGGTGATAGTAAAATAATAAGTGTGTGGAAACTATTGTTTCCACAAAGATTGAGCGGTTTTGCTTGTTTACTCAAATGTTAGTTCTAGAACAGTCATGGAATTGGGTAAGCAAACTATTCAAAAGATGGAATTTTTACTGTACTCTTAACTGATTTCCAGTGTGACTTGACTGGCAGTCTGTGAAATAGCACCTTCTGCAGATATATCAGTAGCAGAATTTTACTTGATCAGTACTTAATAAAAACAACATAAATGCAATTGATAATTTTGAGTAGTATAGTGACCTTATTTTCATGCTGAAAAATCTGCCAGTTTCCTTCTGGTCTATTATGCAGTCTAAGTAGTAAGTAAACAAATAGTACAGGATTCATCTTTGTGGGACCTAGATCACATGGTCAAACAAATAATTCTTGGTCAGTACTGTAATTCAGTTAGGTATGACCTTATGAAAAGAGCCTTCCGGTGAGTAGAAGAAGCTGGGTAGCTCAGATGCTGAAACTCATAAGAACATTGTGAAGTTTTAGCTTTAAGCTTAGAAATGTTTGAAGAGCTCCCATGTTAATAGTCACATGTGAAGAACATAAATTTCTTCTTTGAATTTTTATTATAGGTCTCCTAATTGCTTTATGCCTAGATTGATTATGTAATAGAGGACATACTGATTTGCATCACCTTCTTCACCTAAATTAGGTCTGTCAAGTTTTGAAGAATCATACTGTTTTATTGAGGCTTATCTTTCTTCCAAAATTCTGGCTTGTGTTCAAATTCTTATTCTTACAGTCTTCACTAGCTTAAATATATTGTCCTTTAAATGTTTTATCTATCCAAGCTCATATTTCTAATGGATTTGTCTTATAAATTTAGTTGCCACATCTTAACACAATCATTATCTTCGAAGTTCTGGACAATACAAGTATTTCTAAATGTATGGAGATATCCATTACTATGGTTAGTTTGATCAGATATCCTTTATCGTACAGATAATAAAAGGATTAAACTTCACCGTGTGTTTTGTTTGGGTAGTCATTTTTTGGTAGCTTAGATTTGGTTGAGTAATTAAGAGAAAGAGGGATGGTAAGTCTGATGAAAGTTGCTGGTAAAATTCTGACCATTTGGACAAATCGTGGCATTTGAATTAATGTTTAGGTTTATGAACATGAGATCATTGATGATCACTCTTTTTTGATGGTTTTACTCAAACTGGATAGGAATCTGTTTCCCACTGCCATGGCTGCCTCTCACTTACCAATTCAAGAGGGGAAAGAAGTGAAGGAACAAGTATCCAAGATGCCAGGGTCAATGGGACCACAGTAGATTTCTACCTTCACTCCCCAAGTATATGTATGAAGCAGATTTTGCAGAACTCTATTATTGTACTATCTTTAAGTTCAAATTTAAAACCTACTTCAAATGAATGAGAGCAATGCTGCAGTTTTGATGCACATAAAAAAAAAAGTTGCAGACTGTTGACATTGTTGCATTTTCATGGTAGCCCTCAACTACTAATTTGTTTTTGTGTGTTTTTTTCCCCAGTTGTACAGCATTGAGAAAATACTGATTTACATAGATAAGTAGTTACAAGTAGTAATAGTTTTTAATAGGTTACTTTAAATCTCAAAATACTCAAGTTAAATTGATCTAAATGCTTCAATTGAAATTTTTGTATCAAAGTTCCATTTTAACAACAGCAAATGTTGATATTCCTTATTAAAGGATAAAAGTCAGGTAAGCACACACACTTGATTAAGTGCTAAGAAGTACACTATCACTGTTGTCACAGTACAGCTGTCAGGTATTCACTTGTTATTACACAACGTAACAGGAGCATGCGCTGAGAACCCTGCCTGTTTCTTGAGAATGTTGCTTCTGTGATTGAACCTTGCAGCTTTGCAAGTCATTTGGAGGGAGGAAAGATTTGAGGTGGAGACGGCAATGTACTTCATTCATAGGATTAAGTGAAATAATGCTAGCAAAGTCCTTACTTAGCATACTGCTAAGTGCTCAATAGATAAATGGTAACAGCTATTTCAACAAGTAATAAATAATTGACTTAGCAGGATTAGGTTGAGGGTCATAGGAGAGCAGCTGGGTCATAGGAAGCAGCATTCTCCATTAAGAAGACAAAACATTGTGGAAGAGCAAAGACTTTGGAATAAAAGCACACCCGGGTTCAAATCCCATCTGCTACACAATGGCTGTTTTTAACCTACTGAATCTCCATTTCCTCATCTGTAAAACAGGGATGATATTTAACCTATTTATAGGTTATTATGAGAGAACCAGGCACCTAGTACAGTGTAGTGCTTGGCACATAGGTAGTAGGTTTTAGTAAGTATTAAAGGAGAAGCGAAGGAAGGACAGAACCAGGTTCAGCCTTGTTTGCCTTCAGCTGGGTCAGGAGGAATACATGGTTCTATACAGTTAAGCAAAGGAAGACAGCTCTGCTTGGTATGACTTAGGAAAATCTTTCTGACTTTATTCTTAGAAGAGCTCCCTAAAATACTTCATTGTATTGACACCTTTATTAATCTTTGCTAACCCATTTGTTTAAATTCTTAGTTTTGTGCCACTTCTTTGTTTTTCTTCCATACCCCACATTTATTTGGTACCTGTTGTGATAGTTATAGATAAGGGGCCCCTAAGGGAGTAAGCAACCTGAAAACAGTAGTTCATTATAGCTGCTAATATAAATTCCTATGGCTTACAGTCAGTATAGCTCCTCCGGTAAGGAGGGGGGCAGGAAAGTACTAGTGTCAAAAAAAAAGTTTGTAGCTGTTACTGTCCTACCTGCTTAAAAGTACCTGTTTCCAAGTTGCTATGTACTTTCATTTTTCTAGACTTAATCATGATTTCTCTATGTTGAGATGACTGTTGAATGGCTATGAAGGTACAGCCTTAGATAGATACACAGGCTACTTTTCAGATTTTGGCTAAAACAAAAACATCATCTCCAATTTAACATGTCAGGGAGACAACACCTGCTTCAGACAGGTTTAAAGCTTCATCTTATATAACTGTCTTTAATAAAAATACATTCATATTGTAGTCAAATTTCTAGTTACATGGCATCTTCTAATCCTTCTGTGGTAAGCAAAATGTAAAATTAGTTTTATTCAAACAAAGTAAAACTAATTTATGAATTTTCTGTGCCCCCCCCTTCTTTTTTGTTAAATAGGATAAGTTCTGAACGTCGAAAAGAAAAGTCTAGAGATGCAGCCAGATCTCGGCGAAGTAAAGAGTCTGAAGTTTTTTATGAGCTTGCTCATCAATTGCCACTTCCCCATCATGTGAGTTCGCATCTTGATAAGGCTTCTGTTATGAGGCTTACCATCAGCTATTTGCGTGTGAGGAAACTTCTGGATGCTGGTGAGTTGTTTTACCAGGGCAAAATAGGCCTAAAAATTAGAAACTAGAAGTACTTAGAAATTATATTTAGAGGATGGTCATATCTTATTTCTTCCTTAATATGACAGTTTTGATTACCTGCTTTTAAAACTTCAGTCAGGAATATAAACACTGGCCTTTCCCCCCTCTTTTTCTCCTGCCTCACTTACCTACCTATCTAGCTACCTACTTGTCTTTAAATAACATGGCCCTTCTTTCTCTTTACAATGGTTTGCCTTGCTACATTACTTTAAATAATCGTTAAAAGTAACTGGCAAATCTAATTTTAGTCTTCCTGTGTTAAAAGGGGAGTAACAGGGGGAAAATTAAATATACAGAAAAAAATATATATTTTTTTCGTATATATTAAAGTGTATGGGGAAAACTATAAAAAAACTATGGTTGCCATTTAAGTATAACTTTTTAACTAATGACTTTCCTCTTTGTGTGACCTTTTTAGGTGATTTGGATATTGAAGACGAAATGAAGGCACAGATGAATTGCTTTTATTTGAAGGCCCTGGATGGTTTTGTTATGGTTCTCACAGATGATGGTGACATGATTTACATTTCTGATAATGTAAACAAATACATGGGATTAACTCAGGTAAAATACCCAAATATTAGGTCTTCCTGTATGTTTTTATGATTTTATAATACAGATCTAATTTTTTAAAATCTATTTACAGTTTGAACTAACTGGACACAGTGTGTTTGACTTTACTCATCCATGTGACCATGAGGAAATGAGAGAAATGCTTACACACAGAAATGGTGAGAAGAAAAGTCTGTTGTTTGATTTAATGTGACAGGTGATTTTACCTAATTAGATTATGTTACTAATTTTTTAAACATTTTCCTGTTTTACTTATCTAAGGCAAAACGTCATTTCATATTTAATAAAATGTTGGCCTTTGTTAAATCCGTGTTATTCTATTTTTTAGGAATTTCATTAAAATAGATTTAAAAAATTTTGTAAAGCTTCGTTAATTCCATAAATACTTACATCGATATAAGAATAGATAAAATAAAATGGAAAAATAAATAAAAATCAGGACCAAGGAAGTTACAAATTAAAATATAACTTTAAGGAAAGGGGAAATCATAATTCAAATGGCAGATAGTAGGATTTTAGATAGTAGTTATTAAAGTTGAGGTGCCAGTTTGGGTTCAAGCTTTCTAAAGGCCCAAGAAAAAGGAAAGAAAGTTCACCAGGTTTTAAAGAGCAAAGTAATTGCTTATTTCTTGCCCTCTTCCTATGTTCCCAACAATTTGAGAGTATGTAGTTAGATTACAAAGTATTGCATTATGGATGCCCCACATTAGTAACAACAACAAATACCTGCTAAGACTTCTAACTCTGAGAAATGAATTGATAAAAATAATCAAATGTTCCAAGATGTTGGGAAAGTACCTCTTAAATTACAAAAACTTAAGTAAATAAAGTCCTTTCATATCTGTGCCCTCTTAAACAAAAATGCTGATCACAATTTAACATTTATTTAATAACTGGAAGTTAACCACAATGAAAATTTGTCATTGTGCTCTGAGTTCTTTGCAGCACTCCAGTTAAAGTGTGTAAGTTTGTTGGCTTCTGTATTAAACAACCTCAAGTTTATAGTACTTTTGAATAGTCTTTTTACGGTTTCTTTTTCATCTCATCTCATTTATAATGATAGTTAACCTCTACTGAGAGATCACTGTGTGCCAGGACACGGATCTCTGCGTTTCTGTGCCTTACCGCCTTTATTCCTCACAACCCTGTGAAGTTACTGTTATTATTTGTCTTTCTGAGGAAACTGAGGCACACAGTTGTTGAGTAGATTGCCCAGGATTACTAGGTTAGTAAATGGCAGAGCCTGGGTAAAACTCGGGTGGACTGGCTCCAGAGTCCACACGGAACACTTTAGAATTCTTTTGATGTTCACCCACTCTCACTGCATTTTAGTGCCATTTTTCATCTTGTCAGTAGGAGTGCTCTCCTGTTTTTTAATTTCATGCTGTGAACTTGGAAAGCAAATGCATACTTTTTAGAATTCTGTATAAAGGAGTAAATACATTCTGAGCAAGGACCTAAGTGGGTTGTCAATGAGTTTAATATATGAGTTCTGGTGTTTAGATTTGGAGATTTGTATTGGCTGCTCAATGCTTCCCTTAGGCTAGACTATAAGTGGATGGGTATTAGGATGTCTTGTTTTGATTTGGTAATAATGTTAATGCATTATTCTAAATTGGATATAGTCTACTTAATATAGTTTAAATGTATGTTTTTAACCCAGGTTTTTTTTTTTTTAAGAACATGAACATTTTTTGAAATCATTCCTAATGCAGTCAATTCGTTTTTAATGTTTTGTTGGAAAACAAAAATGCAGATTTTTACTTTTAGGAAAGAGGGGCTGCTATAGCGCATCACATTTTAATGATACTTTAAGAGCCAGTGGTGTGTTCACACAATATAGTCCTATTATTCTTTCATTTAAATTCTAAAAAGGTGATTTAGATGTTATTACTAGGTTGATACAAAAGTAATTGAGGTTTTTGCAACTATTTTTAACCTTTTAAACCGCAATTACTTTTGTACCAACCTAATAAATTATAAAATATGATTTATTTTTAGAAGGCTGAAAATTTATTATTTTTTTTAAATGTATTTTTTCCATTAGGAAAATGCTAGTACTTTTCAATTCCCTTGGTTTTAAAATTCTCTTCATGTCCCAATTCAAAGGCTTTGGGTTTCCAAAGATTAGTCCAGTTGAAGCTTAGATTATGAAGGACTGAAAATACCACAAAGATTTTACATGTGGACCTCTACTACCACCACCACCACACACACACCACACACACACACACACACACACACACACACACACACACACACACAAAATCACCAAGACCAGTGTAGTTCTGTGGCATCTTTTTAAAATCCACTCTCAAACGCTTCTAAAGAGGGCAAATTCATCCTTATGTAAGTAAACCCAAATGACTTGTATTAGTACCAAGACTGCCCCAACTTGTCTAGTTCCATTAGTAAAAGTGTGAACTATAACTCCTCTGCTTCAAGAATCCAGCATTTCTAGCTAACCTGGCCTCATTTAAAGTTGTTTCTTTCCCGCTTGAAACTTTTCTTTCAATACACTAGCCTTAAAAATCTTCAAATCTTTTCAAAAATTTTCTCCTTATTTCCATTAGTTTTCAAATTTTTGTAGATTCTACCTCTTCATTTGTCTTCTGTCACCCTTCTTTTCACTTCTGCTAATTTTCAACCCCTCATTACCATCATGTATTCTAAATTTTACATATCCTGTGTATTGCTGCTCAATTAATACTCCTTAACTTCCTGATTGTACTTCCCGTATCAGAATTTTTTAGATGCTCCATGTTGTATATTTAAGGCTGACCTCCTCGTTGTAGCATTTGAGGCCCTCCAGAGTCATCGCTCTAACCTTCCTTTCTAGTTGTCGCATTACTCTCCTTCATGTACTTAATCTTGTGGCCACACTGCACTATCTAGTACTGTTCCCCAAACATGTGCTATTTTCCCACCTCTGCTTTTCATTCTCTTCTTTCTGCCTGGAATACCCTTTTAACTAATCTCTACTTATTGAAATTCTAACGTTTCTTTTTCTAAGAACTTCTTGATTTCCCCTTCACTAGAAGTTATCCTCTAAGCTCTCTTCTATGCCTCTTTAAAGTGTTGTAAATCTTGGGCACTTACTTTGCATTGTATTGCTGTTCTTGACCTTACTACATCTACTAAATTTTTAACTTCTCAAGACAGGCAATGTGTCTTATTTATCTAGTCCAGTTCCTGAATAATGAATACTTTTGTATTTGTTTTACATCAGACCCATCAATGAAGATAAGAAATCAAGATGCTTTTTTTTTTTAATTTTATTTATTTGCTTATTTAATTTATTTATCTATTATTAGTTTCAGGTGTACAAAACAACATAATTAGATATACACCCCTCACAAAGTGATAACCCCCCAAGTCTACTACCCATCTGACACTTTACATAGCTATGACAGTACTATTGACTATATTCCCTATGCTGTATATTTCATCCCATGACTATATATATGTGTTTGTGTGTATATACATATATATATTTAATTACAGCTGACATTTAATATTAGTTTCAGGTGTACAGTGCAGTGGTTAGGCATTTATATAATCTATGAAGTGATCCCCCTGATAAGTCCAGTACCCATCTGATACCCTACATAGTCTTTACAACATTATTGATTACATTCCCCATACTGTATTTCACATCCCCATGACTATTTTGTGACTGCCAATTTGTACTTCCTAATCTCTTCGCCTGTCTCACCCATCCCCTCAAACTCCCCAAGTTGCCATTTTCTTAGTCACCTTAGTATAATCTTATTTTTTAGTTACATGAGGTTTGGAATGGGAATAAATAGATCTGAATTTATTTAATTCTAACTTTGCTTTGAAAAGTCATTTAATATGTTTTTTCCTAAACAAAGTAGATAGAAATAATTTCCTCAGCTTATAAGAAGATCTAAGCAAAAATCAGATATATAAAAATGTTATTTGCTATTTAAAAGAAATTTGCTAATTTCAAAGTTCTATAAATAATGGAGTGCTTATTATAAATTGAGCTAACATATTTAAAGGTTTGGCAGAGTTTGCTGAAGTTCTTTTGGATGTGCTTATACACTGATGGCACAGTTAGTTGTAGGATAAATTCATACCATATTTATATTTCTTTGCAATTTGACTTACTGGCTTGAATGTGAAATGATTAACTGTTACCCAAATACAGATTCTCATCTTACCAACTCAGGTCATCACTGCTGCTGTGAACCTGTTACTGACTGGAGTGTGTTAGATTGCTGGATGTGTTGGTGTGGGCAAAGCGAGTGTGAATCTCTGTATGTGCTGAGATGGTTAATTGAACAGCCCCTAGGTTCTGGGTACTATGCTACTCTTACTGTAACAAAGTTGCATATTTAATTATGTTTTTCAAACTTCATTTCATGCTTTCTTTAGGCCTTGTGAAAAAGGGTAAAGAGCAAAATACACAGCGAAGCTTTTTTCTCAGAATGAAGTGTACCCTAACTAGCCGGGGGAGAACTATGAACATAAAGTCTGCAACATGGAAGGTAAGTAAAAATGATTTGTGAGTGGTGATGCGTTTGATTTATAGATAATTTCATACATTTTGACATTGGAAGTATTAAGATAGCACTAGATTTGTGAGGAAAAACTTAGAGTTGTTCCTTGGCATTTGCAGATTTAACATCCAAAACGGTGTAATTTGCCAGTTTGAGGCATGAACTTAAATTCTGTGAATTGTGACACTGGTGTACCGCGATAACTTAATCAGTTGGCTTTGCCAACCATCCAGTGTTTGAATCTTGATAGAGCTTACTTTTCTGTTCATTGTTGTATAATTTATTTGTTCAGTGTTAAAACAGACATCAAAGCAAGAATAACCATCAAACAGCTGTGATGACCAAATGAATGAAAAATCAGCCCAGATTTGTGTGGAAATGTTTTAGAAGAGTAATTTATGGTGCCTGACAAGTAGGTCATGGGTGGTGGTATAAGGAAAACATTGATTGAATTTCAGAAATACAGTTTATTTAAAGAGAGTAAATTTGATCAAAACTTACTACTTACCATGTCAGACTCCAGTATTTACCTCTACATTTTCTTTTTTTCTGGCATTGTATATTTAAAAAAAAAAAAAAAAACTAGTTTGTTTTCTTCATACACAGGTGCTTCACTGCACAGGACATATTCATGTGTACGATACCAACGGTAACCAATCTCAGTGTGGGTATAAGAAACCACCGATGACGTGCTTGGTGCTGATTTGTGAACCCATTCCTCATCCATCAAACATTGAAATTCCATTAGATAGCAAGACTTTTCTCAGTCGTCACAGTCTGGATATGAAATTTTCTTATTGTGATGAAAGGTAAATGCGATATAAAATAGAACTTGAAATTTTTAATTAGTCCACAACTTTTTTTTTTACTGTTCACTGTAGTAAAGACTATGTATACTTCCTTCCACTAAACTGAATGCCATGATACACCCCAGAACTCCGTAATACTCGATTATCTTTGTAGATTAGTTCAGCTGCATTGAGCACTTACTATGTACTATGAGTTCTATCAGCTGTTATTCAGAAATTATTAAGATGAGGTCTTTTTTCTTTAGTGACTCTAAAGAGAAAACAAATATATTTCAAAGACATATGCATACACCACGTAATATGAGGGAGGATAGTTTACTTTTGCTTATGGAATAGAAAGGAAAGTCTTTGGTCAGCTAACCCTGTGTATTTTCCCAGAGCAGTTTTATCCCTGCCCGCGGTTTCTATGGCCATTTCCCAAATTTATATTCCTATTTCTATTTCATTGTCAATTTGATACTTTTATCTGGATACTCTTCTGTATTGTAAACTAACTATTTCTGTAACTGAAGTGCACCATTACTTGCCCAAAACAGTAACAACTTCAAAAACTGGATTTCCTCCAGATAATGCCTATCTTGGTTAAATATACCACTGTAGACACATGACTCCAGAAAAAATGTGGAAGTCATCCTTAACTTTCCTTTTACCCTCATTATCTACACTTAATTGGTTTCTAAATTTCACAGATTTACTATGTACTTGTAGCTCTTGCTCCATTCCCTCCTTTCTGTCCTTGCTCTCATTTAATTTCTCAGCTCACTATTAGCTTTGGCTTAGCTTGGCCTGTTGCCATAGTCTCTTAAACTGTCTCTGCCCCCCCAGATTTGTGGGGGCAGAGACAGTTTTAGAAACCTGGATATCCAGGTTTCTAAAAAGTGGATTTCCTAATGTGAAAATCAGATCAGGTCATTGTCATATTGAAAATGTCTCAAATGCTTGCTTTCTTCTTCACACAAAAAAACTTTCGTTTATAAAAATATTAGAGGGCAGGAGATTTTTATTTATCAAAAGACAACATGTATTTTGAAAAGCTGAAAAAAAATAGACATACACAATAAAAATCTAAATTTCTTAGCATGGCAAGCAAAGATATTTATGATCTGGCCTCTGCCCACTTCTCCAGATTAATTAGCAGGAGGAGAACCCTTTCTGATGTGTCTCCTAACACACTATAGCCAGAGAGCTCCACATGCCATTTTATTGTCTTAGTGCCTTTGCACATACTTATTTTCTTCAACTCTTAACTCATACTTACCTTCTAAGAGCCAGAAGTACTGCATCCGCTCCTTTGTGGAGTTTTCCTTGTTTCTTCAAGAAATTAAACTGTTCCTTGTACCTACCTCTCTTACAGAACTTATTCTACTTTTGTAATTACCTGCTTGTCCTATTGTTTTACTGTAAGACTGTATAACAGTAGCTAAAGACATGGTTTCTGTAGCCAGACTTTAGATCCTGACTGCTGCCTATATTGAAATGACTTTGGACACATTAGTTCTTTTTGAGTATTAGTTTCTTCATCTTTAGTAACATCTACTTTAGTTGGGTCATCTTGAAGATTATATGAGAAAACCAGTTTTAAGCACTTGGCCCTAATGTAGATAAGAAACCCCCACCCCACTCGACAATGCAATGTGACCAAGTGTTGGCTTGGAATCACATAATCCTGCATTCAGTCCTGGCCTGCAGCTCTGGTACTTACAGCATGGCCTTAGAACTCAACTGTTCTAAATCTCATCCTCCTTATCTAAAATAAGGGTCATACTTCAAAAGGCTGTTGTAAGGATTAAAAGAGTTTGTTGAGTGCCTAGTACTGTTAGTGAATGCTGGTTACCTCTGGTGTCAGCTTTAAGAAAAATGAAGATAAAAGAGCTACGATATATTTTATGGTGTTTACTGTCAGTATTCATGTGAGTGTATGGTAGAACAGAAACGCCCATTCTTTTTAGAGGATTTTTTTGTTTGTTTATTTGTTTGACTTAGTAACAAAGTGTAGGGTAAGACGGGGGAGAAAAGAAAGTAATGGAGCTAGAAAGGGAGGGAGTGACATTCCCCTTCTGGTTATATCAGAAAATTAGCAGAAAGATCATGACAGAGGAGTAAAGCGAGCCAACTTAGACATAGCCAAGTAAGGTTTTGACTTTGACCAGGAAATTGTTAGTTTTCTGGTTAGAGTTTTTTCTAGGAACTTCTTTACATCTATAACCCCTAAGAAGGAAGACATAGAAAAAATTTTGCCGAATTTTAAGAAAATCTAAGGTATCAAACTTTTAACATCCAGAATATCCCACAAGCAGCCATTATTTACTATACCAATTTCCATTTATAATCATTCAGGACATTTATTTGAGTACCTACTATGTGCCATGGCACTATAACTGGCACTAAAGTAGAAATGAAGATTAACAGTTCCTGCCCTCAAGAGAGTTAAAATGAATGGATGGTGTACTGTATAATTGCTTTAGACCACAGGTTTCCTATTCTGTTAAAAATACTTTTTGATCAAATTTTCTGGATCACTTTTCCTCTCTTTGGTACAGAATAAAAGCTGTGTGATTCTCTAAAGTTAAATTAACTTGGCCTTTCTTCCTCAAATATGAATAAAATTGACCTTCCAGGAAAATATTTGCTATTTATGACTTTTTTTTTAACTTTTATTTATTTTAAGAGTGTTTTTCCAGGACCCACCAGCTCCAAGTCAAGTAGTTTCAGTCTAGTTGTGGAGGGTGCAGCTCACACTGGCCCATGTGGGGATCGAAACGGCAACCCTGGTGTTCTGAGCATGGTGCTCTAACCAACTGAGCTCACAGTCCGCCCCTATGTTATGACATTCTGCATCCCTTAGTGGTAGATGTAACTCAGATTGAGAAGCACTGATTGACATCTCAACAAATCAGAGCTTTTCAACATGCTATGCAAGTCCCTCATTAATCTGATCTTCCTGCCTACTTTCCCAGCCTCGTCTCTTTCCACTTGCCCCCACTAACAACATCAGAGTCTTTGTTGCCTGTACAGTGTCAAGCAGTTTCTCATCTCTGTCTTTGCTTGTGGTAGACCTTCTTCCTGAAATGGCTTGCTCTCTCTTCGACTCTCTTCTATACTTCAATGCATAAATCTCTTATAGGAAGCTCTCCATTACCCCATCATTCCTTTCTCCTGGGTAGGGTTGTTTTCTACAATTCCTACAACAGATTCTCATCACTGCACTTACCACGTTATTCCATTAAGTAGTGTAGTGTACCAGAAAATTAGCCACAATGATGAGTTTTGTCTTCCATTTTCATACCTAGAACAGTGCCAGGTGTATAAAAGTTTAAATAATGAAAAAAATAATTCCATGGGAATATTCTTTAAACATATAACCTACATAAGACCAATTAAAATTATTTTTAAAGCGTAATTTAGAGAGAGGTCTGGCTTTTTACAGTATGTAGTTTGCTTTGAAATGCTGCCACCTAGTGTAGATATGTTTAGGGATATCCCTTTGTAAAGAAGTCTAGATTTTGGCTTGGCTTGGTTTAATTTTTGTTGTTTTACAAATCTGCTTTCTGTTTATTTCTTTGGAATAAACTATGACAGATCTTGCCTTAAAGTGTGACAACACAAACAATATTATTTTTATACATTTGTTAGAAGAGGGGTATCTTCCCTGTGTGCTTTCTGTAGTTAATTAGGGTTTGTTTGTTTTTTTTGGACACAGTACATTATATAACTTTTGTTTGAACCTCAGAAAGTCCTTTGAAATCCAAAGTCTGAGAAATTGAAAAGCTTAACTCATGTTTTACTCCCAGAAAAGAACATTTCTCTTCTAAGTAGTGCTAAGACAACTTTCTCTATCTCATGAAATGGGTTCAATTTCAGACTGTGGTTACAGAGAGGAGTAAGATTTAGTCTCTCTCTAAAGGAAATTCCAGGAAACCAGAAGGGGTAACTGGATTACTTTCTAGTCTATTTTTAATTTGATACCATTGTTTCATCTGAAATGAATTCCTATAATTTTGTGTAATTTCAAAAACAAAGTGCAAGAGCACCTTCCAAAACCAACATAATAGGTATTCTTTTATTCCCATTTAATGTGGATACTCTGGTTAATGATACTAAAATTTTATAGTGGATATTGATTCCCAAAGTGAAGCTTTGTCTAAGGGAACTGGCATAGAAAGAATCTGGTTTTGTGTACACACACACACACACACACACACACACACAGAATCTGGTTTTATGTACAATAATGTGGATTTAATCTATATTTTAAAATAAATGCCAGAGACTACCTTTATAACTTTTATCATTCAATTTAGCATTAATTATATCTATTAATACCCTGTCTTATTACCAAAAGTATGTACAATAAACTGTGATAAAAATAGGTAACAAGTTTGGGTGAAGGGGATAAAAGAGTCAAATAACAGGATAAAACCAGAGGAAATGGATGGTGCTGTATTTAGTGACTGCAGAATTACTAAAGGTGAGACATAAATTTATTCTCAGCAAAGAAAAATGATCTTTAGTTTCAAAAATTCACTTGTCGAAGATTAATGCATGTAAGTTATTCTGGAGAAGCTAAATCTTCAATTATCAATTAGTTTCTCTTCTTCTTCGTACTTACATTTTTTTTACTTAACAGAATTACTGAATTGATGGGATATGAGCCAGAAGAACTTTTGGGCCGCTCTATTTATGAATATTATCATGCTTTGGACTCTGATCATCTGACCAAAACTCATCATGATAGTAAGTACAATGGAGGAACTCATAGATACTCTGTTTAACTCTTGCAGTCTCTTGCAGCAGTATGACTATTTGGTCATACATGTAACTTTTTGGTTAATATTAACCAGTCTTTCCCAAACTAAATAATAAAACTTTTCATAAGGGATTTTGATCATTAAATCTATGTTTTGTATTTCTTACAACCAACACCAATTAAAGCAGAATCATTTAATATCTAAAATTCCCTGGCATTTTGAATACAAAAACTCAAAAATATAGATTATTATAGTATCATTTTCAGAATTCATACCTAAGTATTCAGAACAGTGGTTGGCACTTAGAAGGTACTCAGAAAGCAATTGTTCAGTGAAGTGAATTGTTTAGTAAAGTGAAGGTGATCAACATGCACAAGTGATAATAAGTACCCTTGACATAAGATATGTTTCTCAGTTTTACTCAAATGTTATTTGAAGATCCCCTGGTAAGTAAACCTTTGGAATTTTTCACTTGCCTGTTTAGTCTGTACCTAAAGAAGACCTCCAATGTGAATCGGGATGCTTGAATGTCACTGAGTTTAGTGTGATTAGTCTTGAACTACAGAATAGGCTCAAGTCCATAATCAGGGCCCCAATACTCATGATAAGATCATCATTACTATTTAGTACTTTCTCCCAAATCAATAATTAAGATTGCCTAAATTGCCAGAAGACTTCAGAACGGTATCAGTTGAGATTCAAATACGCTAGCACAGCTATTTGAAGCATCTTTGGTTTTCTGGAAACTACGGCAGGAATTTAAGGAAATGATAGCAGTGCTTCTTTCTTGAATGTTCTCCATGGAATCAAGATTTTTCATTTTCTAGTCTTTCTGCTTCCAACATGTAAGTCATTAAAGGAATTTTACTCACTGCTGTCCCTCATTTCTGGCTTTCATTTTATTTAAAGTGAAGATTGGCAGGAAAGGAGTTTATTTTGGGGGTTAGAAGAATGAAATGGGTACATTTTCAGCTATGTTGGGGCTTTTCCTCTTTGAATTTAAACAGTTATAACTGATTCCATTAAAGTAATTGTTTCTAAAACAATGACCAACATTTAGCATCTGTTCATTTGATTGACAATTGAGTTATTTTCTCTGCATGACTCTTTCTATTTTACTCCTAGTGTTTACTAAAGGACAAGTCACCACAGGGCAGTACAGGATGCTTGCCAAAAGAGGTGGATATGTCTGGGTTGAAACTCAAGCGACTGTCATATATAACACTAAGAATTCTCAACCACAGTGCATTGTATGTGTAAATTACGTTGTGAGGTAAGCTTGGAAAAAATATTTTGGGGGACAACTAATAAGTCTTTTTAGACACTTAAGTTCCTTTGTAGGAGAAGATTATAAACATTAACTGAATTTTATTTTACTTTTACATTTCTACCTAAATACTCTAACTTGTATTTCCAGGCCAGCTATTCTACAGTGATTCCATTAACTCCTGTCAGCAGCTATCCATTCCCATCCTTTTCACTCCATTTTTTAAAAAAACCTTGGAACGAAACACCAAATCTTTGGATTAGTTTGTTCTAGTCATTCACAGTCAGTATATATTATCTCAAGGCAGTAATGTTATTTTTGTAGGAAGAATACTGGCCTTGGAATAGTTAGGTTTGTGTCATAGCTCTGTCATTTCTCCATAACATTGGGGAAGTCTCATTTTTCTGAATTTCATCCATACAGGAGAGATGAGGATTAAATGAAATTCTATGTGAAATTAATATAAAAGGCTGTATAATGGAATGCATGGTTCTTGTATATTATTGAACTCTTTTCTTAGTTGATGGGCTTGTGAATATTATGGATATCATAAACTAATCTTTCATTTGATCAATTTCAGTAGGCGACTGCCCCCTTCTAGTCCATCTTCCACATTACCACCAGGCTGATTTTTCTTGCATTGGTATCTGCTTATCCCATTTTCCTTAGAATTGTTTTAAAAGATCCCTTTATCACCCCCAGGATAAACCCTTACCTACTTGCATAGCATCATTTCTTGTCATTATCTTCTCAACTCCCATAATTTCATAGATGTACCCCTTTCTAAAATCTGGTTTTGTTTTCACCAATTCTGACACCATCTTTTAATGTTTTAATATTAGTGCCAAAGAGTTCTTTTGAGACTTTCCCATTACATAAGAATCAGTTACTTGCAGTGTTCTTTTTCCCCTTCAATCTACCTAACAAATACTAACTACTTGAGCCCAAGTTTGTTGGCCTGTCTCTGAAGCAGGCCTTCTCCATTTTAGCAATTATTACTTTGTATTTTCATTGTTTGCACATTTACTTTCACACTGGGTACATAAACTTGTTGAGGGCAAGGGTTAGATACTTTAATTTTTGTGTCTTTAGTTCATTTCACATAATAAACACTTAATATTTGTTGATTAAAGGGGCAATAAAATTAACGTATAATCTAAACATGAATGTGGAGCTGTTTATCATCCCTCTTTAATTCTTTTCCCATAGGTGGCATCACCATATTTTCCAACCACCAAAGAAAATATGGCAGAACTCTTGCAAAGACCTTGATCATTTATCTATATATCTTTATATTCAGGACCATCCTTAGGTCACACCTCATATATTAGTGCCAAAGAGTTCTTCGGTGCTAGTATCAGTATGTGTGACAACAAAAATTGGGAAGCTCTGTTTGTCATACTTAACCATTGATTCCTTTGTCACCACCACTCTTCCCTAAGGGAAGCTGAAGTTTCTTAATTGAAATTAGTCAAATATTTGAATTGTCTTATACTGTGAATTTTAATAGATCTTTATTGGTATTTTTAACCCTGAATGAATGTGACCAAGTTATGTATGAGAAATTAGGTCAACGCATCTTAAAATGTTCCTTTTCATAAACTAGATTTTTTTTTTTTTTAAGAGACAAGGTCATTTCGGGGTCCCTCCCCCACACTCCTATTGTGTCAGGTGCTCATTTAAGAATTACTCATCTCTCTCTTTTGACAGTGGTATTATTCAGCACGACTTGATTTTCTCCCTTCAACAAACAGAATGTGTCCTCAAACCAGTTGAATCTTCAGATATGAAAATGACTCAGCTCTTCACCAAAGTTGAATCCGAAGATACAAGTAGCCTCTTTGATAAACTTAAGAAGGAACCTGATGCTTTAACTTTGCTGGCCCCAGCTGCTGGAGACACAATCATATCTTTAGATTTTGGCAGCAATGGTGGGTCTTTATTTTGTTAATTGCCTAAACTGTGTCTGCTGATGCAAGCCTATTTTAACTGAACTTTAGGTTGACAGTTTTTGTTGGTAATCACTTGGACATTGGTTTTAATATATTTTGCTTATCGTAGTCTTCTTGAAGGTATTTGCTTAAATATTTTTGCCCCTGTAGTTTCTCAGCATTCCTGCTTTTGTCGTATGGTTGGAAATTGTACCTCAAAGTGTCCTTAAGGTATTTCTTCTTCCCACTTTAATTTTTCTCAGCTACTCTTATATTTGTATATCCTAGTGTCAGATTTTCTCCACTATTTAGCAGAGTTGTATTGCAATAGGTATATTTGATTAAAGGATAAATAAGTAGTCATTACCATACATAATAATCAAACATTGAAAATAAAAAATGTAGTTTCAGTTTAAATTACAGTTTAAGCTGAATAGGATAAATTTTATGAATAAAAGGTATGAAAAGGTTGGAATTACTGGGTTTTTTCCTGCTGTATAGATTAAGAGTTGTCAGTAGTGTGTTGGAAAGATAACTCAGACTTATGGTTATACCGTAACATCTGTAAACTTTCTGATTAAGGAAAATTTGGTGACATTTTTATTAGTTGAGTGAACTAGAGAAACTTTTGGTAAAAGGGGACATATTTCTGTAGACGTTAAAATCTAGATATTCTTTAAATTCACTGATTTTTTTTTCCCTACAGACACAGAAACTGATGACCAACAACTTGAGGAAGTTCCGTTGTATAATGATGTAATGCTCCCCTCATCCAGTGAAAAATTACAGAATATAAATTTGGCAATGTCTCCGTTACCTGCCTCTGAAACTCCAAAGCCACTTCGAAGCAGTGCTGACCCTGCACTCAACCAGGAAGTTGCATTAAAATTAGAACCACATCCAGAGTCACTGGAACTTTCTTTTACCATGCCTCAGATTCAAGATCAGCCCGCTAGTCCTTCTGATGGAAGCACTAGACAAAGTTCACCCGAGGTAGGTGTCATGATATAATAAGAAAAAAATAACTTTCAGATTTTAATGTTCAGGAATATAGTCATAAATTCGATTCAAACTTTAATTTGAACCGCCAGTCACAGTTTTGCTTGGATGAATTTTAGCACTTTAAAAATTTCTAAAAAAGCTGTTAAGAGCTTAACTTGGGCCTCAATGCATGTTTTAGTCAAAGATAGAAACATGGGAAGGAACTGTCTTAACATAAATCAAAAGGTAAAACTTAGTTGCTCCTCTATATATTTATATCAGTAAGACAAAAAAGCCTTGAATTTAAACATCCACAGAGAACAAAATTGTGTATGCCTACGATAGCTCTAGCCCGTACATATTACCCTTTGAGTTGGAGAATTGCCCAGTGGCAAAAGAGTTATAAGCAAGGCTTAGAAGGGAAAGGACCCTAAGCTCTGCCCAATTTAGTCACTGTTTTGAAATTCTGGATAAGTGTAACATGAAAATACCAAGTCTTACACAGAATACTTAGTAACTTTTTTATGCAAGTTCTGTCTTCATATTAGTTTTGCTATAAAATCAATAAAAATCGTCTTTAAGGGTTACGCTGGGCCAAGACCAAAGATGTCGTAAGACCAAAGGCTCTATTTCTAAATCTAGAGAGTGCTTGAATTTCAGAGCTTCCTAATGTTAAAACTATGCTCAGAGTTGGGCAACTGAGAGCTCAATATTATAACTTGATAGGTCTTCATTAGGTAAAATTAAAGAGGTAAGTAATTTTACATTAAGTATTTATTGATCCAAGCTGGCAAGATGAGAGGAGGAGATTTGACATCTTACAGCCTTCTAGAGAATAACACACCATATGCTCTGGTTGCTCGGTTTGCCTAGCACAAAAATGTTTGATTCATTTTGTTTTTAATCTAACAAAAGTAAATCTAACAAATGTTACAATAGCAGAAGCACAAGTTTATGCTTAGAATACAAAGCTATAATTTTCTTAGAATTCTTGTTCCGAACTAATAAAAGAATAGTACAATCATTAAGGTGAATACAACTAATAGAACTTAAGTCTCCACTCCAACCCCCAGAGCAGCTGTGAGATTGTTAGATCACCACACGGAAGTGACCCCCGGTTCAAGGTAGGTTCCAATGAGTATACCATCTAGTTGTTGACCAATAGGGTACCGTGTGGGAATTGAATTATTAGATGAGTTTTATTCTTTAGAATAAGCACATAATCCACCTTTAAATGTTATACTACATATAGTCAGACGTGTATACAGTAGTCCCCCCTTACCCGTGGAGGACACATTCCAAGACTTCCAGTGGATGCCTGAAGCCGCGGATAGTACTGAACCCTAATTAGCTTCTTCATCTCTGCAAAAAATGTGGCAGCAGCTTCATCAGTAGATGCAGGCTCTCCAGTAATTTTTATATTTTTCAGTCCAAATCTATTCCTGAATCTGTTACCATCCCTTACTAATGGCTTGGTGTCACTTGTTTCAGCGGATCCTTACTGGAGTCTTCATATAGGGCTCAATGCCTTTTAGCACAACACATTTCCATCAATCAGAACATGTTTTCTGTTCATGTCTTCCACCCACAAATTTAATGCCATTTTCTTCTTAACTAAGCACTTATCATGTACTGTGCCTGTAACTTTTGCAGTTTAAGATGTGACAGCAAGACTAGCACGGATTTTTTTCCTTCACAGTTTCATTGATAGAAGATTTATTTTTATTGTGGATCTGAGCAACTTCAGCATACCGGTTTTTTGTTGGGTTTTTTTTCCCTGTTTAGTCAAGAACTCTCACATTTTCACTTAAAGGAAGCACTTTACGCCTTCCTTTGGCATATCTAAATTGCCAGCATCACTACTCTTGCACTTTGGGAGCCATTATTAAGTAAAATAAGGGTTACCTGAACACAAGCATTATGACAACTGATCTGATAACTAAGTGATGAATGGTTGGGTAGTGAATACAGCATGAATATGCTGGACAAAGGGTGATTCATGTCCAGGGCGGACGTAGTGGGACGGTGTGAGATTTCATCATACTACTCAGAACAATGTGAAATTTAAAACTTATGAGTTGTTTACTTTGGAATTTCCTATTTAATATTTTTGGACCTCAGTTGACTGTGGATAACTGAAACCACAGAAAGTGAAACTGCAGATAAGGGGGGGACTACAGCATTGGCAAAATTAATTAAAAATGCTAGTTCCAAAATTTAACTTCTTGCTAGTTAGATAAAATTTGATAGAACAGATGGACTTTGTTGCATATCCTCTGAATTCTGGTTTGAGAATTCTAACAACAAGCAAAAAATATGCAGCCTTCTTTATTAGGGAAAGTTAACATATTTAATTCTTTGTACAGCCTACCAGTCCCAGTGAATATTGTTTTGATGTGGATAGTGACATGGTCAATGAATTCAAGTTGGAATTGGTAGAGAAACTTTTTGCTGAAGATACAGAAGCAAAGAATCCATTTTCCACTCAGGTATACAGACTTGTTTATTATATTTTTATTAAACTATTAATTTTTAGTCTGAAGTGACTTTGGGTGTAACTTTTTTTTTTAATAAGGTGTGGCCATTGTAAAAACTCAATAGTTGTTGTTTTACAGGACACTGATTTAGACCTGGAGATGTTAGCTCCTTATATCCCTATGGATGATGACTTCCAGTTACGTTCCTTCGATCAGTTATCACCATTGGAAAGCAGTTCTACAAGCCCTCAGAGTGAGAGCACAATTACAGTGTTCCAGCCGACTCAAATGCCAGAACCAGCTATTACCACCACCACCACTGCCACTGCCACCACTGATGAATTAAAAACATTGACAAAAGATGGTATGGAAGACATTAAAATATTGATTGCATCTCCATCTCCTACCCACGTACCTAAAGAAACTGCTAGTACCACAACATCATCATATAGTGATACTCGAAGTCAGACAGCGTCACCAAAAAGAGCAGGACAAGGAGTTATAGAACAGACAGAAAAATCTCATCCAAGAAGCCCTAACGTGGTATCTATCACTTTGAGTCAAAGGTATTTATATGTAACATTAAAATTATAGTTCTTTTTTTTTGTTTTTTAGAAAATGTGTATGATGGTAAATTATTTCTAAACATAGCAAACTTTCTGATGTATACGCTTTAAGGTACAGAAAATTGATATACAAATTATGAACTTAAAACAAGCACTCCTAAACCTGTTTCTAAATTAGCTTATGTATTCTAAAATAATCATATCACCTATCTGAATGTAGGAGGTAGGAGGGTCTCCTTTAAAATCCAGCCAATAATTCCTGTAAATGTACAAAAATTGACCCAGTTTCCTGCAGTTGTTTAAACTAATTATCCTCACTGCTTCCATCTCATGGAGCTCCTTTTAAGCTTACCTGGCAAAAAGCCCTTCCAACTTAAGGTTATTTCCAATTCCCCTTCCAAATTGAGCCTGAAGGTCTTTAGTCCTCAGTACTCAATATAGATATTTTAAGACTTCTTTTTAAATTTTATGTATAGTTACTTATGTTACAATTGCTTTTATTTTTCATTACATATTTATAGAACATTAGCTATATTGTAAGTTAAATAGGTTTTTAAGAGCTGCCACAGAAATCTAAGCATGATTTTGACAGTGCTTCTATGAAGCTAATTTCAGCAAATATCTGAACACCAACCAAATTTTAAATTATAATTTTTGTATGTAATTTGTAATGGGATTTGACATTTTAAATTTGAGGCTGTAGTCATAGGAAATGAGTTTAGCTAGTCACTGGGGCAGTGTCTGGAGGGGAGAAATGGTTCCTTTTCTACTGTGCCTATACTGATCCCGGTGGCAGTAGTAATAGGAAGAAGTGCTATTGTGGCCAGTGCTTATGGCTCTTTTCTCCCGCCCTGCATCACTGCTTTGGGCTAGAGCGCTGGGAGAGGCTTTTCCTAGAGCTGGGAAAAGATCCTGGGGCTTGAGATGAACAAAGAATCATTTTACATAATGTTGTAAATGACTATGTCACCAGCTGACTTTAGCTGGAGTTTCTCTAGGGCAATGACAGTGTCTTGGACATTTTAGTGGTATTAGTACTTAACTCAGTATCTAACGTGGAGCTGCTCAATAAGATGGACAGATGAATGAATATAGTAATATAAATGGTGATGACCTCTAATTTATAGTTTACTATTTGCTACAGAGGACTATAGGACATTCAGTTTTCTGAACAATTGTGTACTTGTCAAAACCAAAGTCTAACATCTAGTCACTTTAGCAGTTTTTTTACATTAGTCCCAGTATAGTATGTACTACATACTTTAAGAGATGAACTTTATGAACTATATGGAGGCTTTTTCTTCACTATCTCTCTAGATAATTATTTGTAAAATCAAAGTGCTATACTACAGTGCTGTACCAGACAACTTACAGCTTTAGAGCCAAGATTAAAGATAACTATTAAAAATGCTGCCACTGAGATGATATTTATAGGACGCACTGAGTTACATTTCATACAGATAACATAGCTATATGAGGATTTTAAAACCTGTCTGTCTATATAGTGGAGGTTTTATAGAGTTTTTAAAAAGCAAAACTGCGCATAGGAGAGCAGTTAGAGTGATATCCATATGGCATTCTCAACTATATGGACCAGAGCAAGGAGCCATTATCCTTATGTATGGATGGGGCAGTTGTTGAAAAGACAAAATAGCTATGACAAAAATTGATGTATTTGACACATAAAACAGTTCTTCACTATTTAATATTAATTTTAAATGCAGGTAGTTCAGGTTTGATAGTGAGATCAATACTGAAGACCAAGTGGCTTAGTAGGAAGATCATTGGGAGAGGCATGGGTATAAGATCTATAATGTACTTCCATATCGGAAGTTAATTATAATAGCAGTGGGACTTTGAGATAGTTACCTAACAGGCCTCAGGTTTCTCCTTTATAAAATGGGTATTGTATACCTATATTACTATCTTGGGGATTGGCATGAGGCTAAAATAAACTAACGAACATGAAATGTTTTACCAACTGAAAATGTTATACAAATGTGAAATTATCTTGTATTACAGTAGTCCCAAGAATATCTGTATTAGGTGGACTGAAAGGCCAATATTTAACAGGTTTTGACTTACAAAACTAGTAAGTTTAGTTCAGTTCTGTTTTATAAATAGGGAAATGCAAGTTTTAGGATACTTTGTTTTAAAACCTGATCTATGGCTTTTAAGTTGATAAACTTTAGTAATAAGGAAACTTCTCTTATATATAACATTATATTCTTAAATATTGGAAAATAGGCATTATATATTTTGTTGAAAAAAGCTAGTTTGATATATTTTTTAAAATAGTAAGACAATCATATTTTTATTTAAAATTTTTTTCAGAACTACCGTTCCTGAGGAAGAAGTAAATCCAAAGATACTAGCTTTGCAGAATGCTCAGAGAAAGCGAAAAATAGAACATGATGGTTCACTTTTTCAAGCAGTAGGAATTGTAAGTGTGAAAATGTCTGCTTTTCTATTCTAGCCTACATTCTATTTCTAAGTCTTACATACATAAGTAATTCCTTGTTTCTCCCAAAAAACTCAAGTTGTGTTTTCAGAAGTTATACGTTGTTTTTCTTTCACTTTGTACAGTTTCTTATAAACAAACTTTTTTTTGTTTGTTTTGAGAATTCTTATAAGAATTTGTTTGAGCCAAACTGACGACGTATACCAGGGAAAGGGATCTCAAATGCTCTCAAAAACAAATATTTAATGAATATGTTCTCGGTGTGAAAATTTCAAATCATGCAGATGTATTCTGAGTAAAAAGTAACGTTCTCCCCTCATTCCACCTCAACATCATCACCAGTTTCATTCTCTTCCCCTTTTTAAAATAATTGTTTTATTTTTCAATTATAGTTGACATACAATATTATATTAGTTTCAGGTATACAGCATAGTGATTAGACATTTATGTAACTTACAAAGTGATCACCCTGATAAATCTAGTACCCATCTGACAGCATGTTATTAAAATATTACTGACTTTATTCCTTATGCTATACCCTACATCCCCATAACTATTTTCTAACTACCAATTTGTATTTCATCATCCCTTCCCCTTTTTTACCCACCTCCCCAACCCCGCCCCCCAATCTGGCAACCATCAAAATGTTCTCTGTATCTATGAGTTTGTTTCTGTTTATTTATTCTGTTCTTTAGATTGCACATATAATGAGATCATGGCATCTGTCTTTCTCTGTCTGACTTACTCCACTCAGCACAATACCCTCTAGGTCTTTCCATGATGTTGCAGGTGGCAAGATTTCATTCTTGTTTATGGCTGAGTACCCCATTTTTTTTTTTTTTCATTTCCATTTTCATGAAATACCTTTTCCCATCCCTTTGCTTTCAGTCTGTGTGTCTTTCGATCTGAAGTGAGTCTCTTGTAGGCTCATTCTCTTCCCTTTAAGTTGCTCCCCACAACAGTTATGTGAAGTCAATGTTGGTATATTCCGTACTAATATTTTCAGACTAACAAGACTAACTGGAAAGCATTTACAGAGACGTTAGCCATAATGTGTGGCAAATGTCTTTATCATAGCATTAAGATAAAGAATTAAAAAAACAATTTGGGGCAGTATTTGATTTAAGAAACCTGCCTACATGTTATTAAACTTACACTGATATCAAAGTTTTTGATTAAACAAAACTGAACATAGTAAAACAAATAACTTTACTCTTTTTAGGGAACATTATTGCAGCAGCCAGATGATCGTGCAACTACTACATCACTTTCTTGGAAACGCGTAAAAGGATGCAAATCTAGTGAACAGAATGGAATGGAGCAAAAGACAATTATTTTAATACCCTCTGGTTAGTTTATTCTTTTTGCCCTTGAATATCACAGAGAGAATTATATGACTTTTTATTTATGAGCTTTACTCCAAGTGAGAGTGCTTTTTATTCCTTAGCAGGATTAAAAAGTTAAGATAGCATTTCATCTAATGGCTGTAACACAGGAATAGCTATTTTAAGATGGAACTTTAATTTTTTAGTAATTGTTTTTGGTATGTCTATGTGCTATTGATATTGAATAGAAGCCGATACCTGTAAATTTTTATGCCATTTTCTACAATGATTTATCACACTTTTGTATCTTGTATCCTGCAAACATTTCTGACATAGCACCAGTAACACCTGATTGCACTTAACTAGTTTACATAGCCATGGTTTGCCCCATAGACTACAAACCATTCTGGAGCTTGTTTGCATTATTTTCCCAATACCTAGCACATAGTGGGTGTTTAATAATATTCATTTACTAGATGAATGAATACTTAGGTATCTCTTTGTTTTTCAGATTTAGCATGTAGACTGCTGGGGCAATCAATGGATGAGAGTGGATTACCACAGCTGACCAGTTATGATTGTGAAGTTAATGCGCCTATACAAGGCAGCAGAAACCTACTGCAGGGTGAAGAATTACTCAGAGCTTTGGATCAAGTTAACTGAGCTCTTTCATGATCTCATTCCTTTTTTTGGACACTGGTGGCTCATTACCTAAAGCAGTCTATTTATATTTTCTATATCTATCTAATTTTAGAAGCCTGGCTACAATACTGCACAAACTCCATTCAATTTTGATCCCCTTTTTACTTAATTTACATTCATGCTCTTTTTTAGTATGTTCCTTAATGCCAGATCACAGACAGCACATTTTCACAGTTCTTTGATATTTAAACCGTTGCATTGCAGTAGCATCATTTTTAAAATGCACCTTTTTATTTATTTATTTTGGGCTAGGGGATTTGTCCCTTATCGAATTATTTTTAATAAGATGCCAATACAATTTTTTTAAGAAGGCAGTAACCTTTCATCATGATAAGTTTGAAAAATTTTTACTCAGTTTTTTCACATTTTACATGAACAATGATTTGCCGGCAGTACGTGGTAGCCACAATTGCACAATATATTTTCTTAACAAATACCAGCAGTTACTCATGCAATATATTCTGCATTTATAAAACTAGTTTTTAAGAAGAAATTTTTTTTGGCCTATGAAATTGTTAAACCTGGAACATGACATTGTTAATCATATAATAATGATTCTTAAATGCTTGTATGGTTTATTATTTAAATGGTAAAGCCATTTACATGATATAGAAAGATATGCATATATCTGGAAGGTATGTGGCATTTATTTGGGTAAAATTCTCAATTCAGAGAAATGATCTTGATGTTTCTGTAGTCACTTTGCCAGCTCAAAAGAAAAGCAGTACCCTATCTGTAGTTGTGGAAGTTTATGCTAATATTGTGTAATTGATATTAAACCTAAATGTTCTGCCCACCCTGTTGGTGTAAAGATGTTTTGAGCACATTGTGAACAACAACAACAAAAATCATGCTTTGTTAGCAAAATTGCCTAGTATCTTAATTTGCTCAAAATTTGATGTTTGGTTTTATGCACTTTGTCGCGATTAACACCCTTCTGTTTTCATATAGATTTCAATAATTGAGTAATTTTAGAAGTATTATTTTAGAAATATATAGTCACAGTAAACATCTTGTTTTTCTATGTGCATTGTACAAATTTTTCATTCCTTTTGCTTTTTGTGGTTGGATCTAACACTAACTGTATTGTTTTGTTACTTCAAATAAACATCTTCTGTGGACCAGGCCCCTTTGATCAACTTTTATGTTAATATTTGCTTCACCACCTCCCAACTCCTAAAATTGTTTACCAACAATTTAAGAATTTTATGAAAATTAACATTGGCATTGATTATTTCTCCATTTATCTTACTGCTATGTATTAATGTACAGGGACCTTAGTGTGTCCCTAAATGTCATGTTAAAGAACAAACCGTAATGTTCCACTATAAAGAGTATGCTTTTAGAAAAGAAACTTGTTTATAAATTTAGGAACCTATTAAAAACAATTTTAAGGATTTTAATATGAATGGGATGAGTGAAGCAAATCCTGAACATTATAGTCACATAATGTTATAAGGGCTAGAAGGTCCTCTAAAGATTTCTAATCTATTCCCATTCACAGATGAAGGAATTTAGACCTCAAATGATAAACAGTTTGTCGTTTATCAGAGGTTTAAAC
Organism: Rhinolophus ferrumequinum; assembly: GCF_004115265.2. Classification (NCBI taxonomy): domain Eukaryota; kingdom Metazoa; phylum Chordata; class Mammalia; order Chiroptera; family Rhinolophidae; genus Rhinolophus; species Rhinolophus ferrumequinum. The sequence goes on along the minus strand of NC_046289.1, from coordinate 33,392,552 downwards.
TTAGGTCTTCTGATTCTAATATCAAACTGAGAACTAACCTTGCTTTGTTTTAGTTTTATGATACCATATATTTAAAATGTTTTAAATAGCTTTTTTTCCTGTATATTTTTATAAAATCGCTGTATTTTCTAATTATAAAAGTAAAACATTCTCATTTTTTAAAAAGACAGCACAAAAAGATATAAAAGAGAAACAGAAAATCACTGAATCCCTGTACCTAGAGGTAACGACAAATTGGTTTTATAGACAAATGATATAGGTAGTGCCAGAGTCTTATGTCCTGTAGCCTGAGGTTACAAAATAATATCCTGAACAAAATAAACTAAGCCATGGATCTTGGGTACCGTGTTTCACCGAAAATAAGCCTTAGGCGGAAAATCAGCTCTAATGTGTCTTTTGGAGTAAAACTTTATATATGACCCGGTTTTATATAAGGCCCAGTCTTAATAGTAAAATAAGACCGAGTCGTATATTAATTTTTGCTCTAAGACGCATTAAAGCTGATTGTCCAGCTAGGTCTTATTTTCAGGGAAACAGGGTAGTTATTTTTATCTTAGTATAAAGAAAATGTGATTATAGTTATATGAAAATTTAAAAGTTTACAATACTAAGACTCAATCTATAAGATTTCGGGGGCACATGTATATTTCACTGTAAATACTACAATCCGAAGTTCTGTGCATTTAATTACAGATTCTACTAGAGATGGTATTTTAGAATAAAGTGGTTGCCTAATATTCCGAAACACCAAATATCCTGCTTGTTCTGATAGCAGGTTAGCTTCAAACATTAGTAAATGGTCAGATTATGTAATGACTTAGAGTCTGAGGAAATGTCCTGTGAGAGCAATGTTTTAGAAGAGAAAGACACTTTAAAGGACAGTAGAGTTGGAAGAAAACAAGTATCCACCTCGGGGTCATTCAAAAAACAAACCCCTGGAGTGCTTGAAGCTATTTGAAATAGCAGAACCAGCCCCTCCATCCCAGCGCTGCGCTCTCTCACATCATCACATATTTTTAAAATAATGCCTTTCCTTATTCAAGAAGTATAACACCTGTACTTTTATAGTAGCTCTTCCCCCTTACTGTCCCTGTCTCCTTATGCATGCCTACTTCCCCTTCTCTGGTGCTGCTGTGAATAAATGACCATAATATTTTCACATTTGAACAAAGGATGTGAAAGGAGGTTAGTTGGTGTATTTTTGTTCATTGGTTCTAAGCCTCACTATTAACCTTGGAACTAGAAATAGTTCCCCAAAGAACCTACCGCTGCTGGGTGCAATGACACATAGTTAAAATGAAGCTAACATTTCTTCAGTACTGTACGCTAGACTTGTTGCTAAGCATTTTGCATGTTATCTCAATCTTCACAAAACCCCTATGAATTCGTACTTGTCTCTCGTTTTGTAGATGAAAAATTAGTCTTGGAGAGGTGGCCGAAGGTTCAGAGCATTTGAACTGGCCATCAGTGATTCCATAGCCCCTGGTACTAACCACTTCAGTGCCAGCCAGTCCACAACATACCTTGTTTCCCCAAAAATAAGACCTAGCTCGACAATCATCTCTAAGGAGTCTTTTGGAGCAAAAATTAATATAAGACCCGGTCTTATTTTATTAATAATATATAATACCGGGTCTCATTAATTTTTGCTCCAAAAGACGCCTTAGAGCTGATTGTCCGGCTAGGTCTTATTTTCGGGGAAACGGTACCCTTTTCTTCATTAACTGTTTAAGTAGCAAACAGAAGAAAGCAAAGGGGGTGTAGGGAACTGAGGGTAGGTGTCTCCTGAAGGTAATGAAATCATACAAGACACTGAGGAGATGTCCTAAGAAAGGAATGGCAAATCTGTTTTGAAGTGCTATTGAGCTGGGTTTTAGTTTGAACTAGACATTCAGGTGTCTGGTTATGGAGACATTAACTCAGGTAAACGAGGTGGTATATGAAAAGCACAGTGATAAACTATAAAAAGCTATACAAATGTATGGTGGTGTTCTCCCAGAGCTGTTTGACTTAATGGCACACTACATACGTTTAAGTTTGTATAACCTCACAATTATTGCAAATCTTGATTTCCCCCTACAACCTCTGAAACACAGAAAAGATGAACTTAAAAGTTACTGGCTTTGCAGAAACTTAAACATTCTGTAAGTTCAAATTTCTAATGCAGCAACGTCAAAAACAAGTTGCAAAGAATACGGAATCTTTTTTTAACAATAGGGTTTAGTTAAAAGCTCTGCAAACTTGTTGCTAATTGGAACGAACAAAAATGTAAAAAAAAAATCTTTTACTCAGGTGTTTTTTTAAGTCTGCCACTAACCACTTTGCTCATACTTCATCCCTTTAAATAGCACTGAACCTGCTGGCCCAGATGATTTTACAGAGAATTAGTTCACTCTTAGAATTTGATACGAAATAGTCTACCTATAAGATAAAAGCTACACCTTACTGTAACTCCTCCTTTGAACGACTTCTGGAGCTTTGTTGTGTTCACACCTTTCGGAGGTTTGGGCATAATTTTTATTCTTACCTGTAGTGGACGGTTTTACCCAAGACGCTGCTCAGAAACCCGATCTCCTTGTATTATATTATTTCCTTTATTCCCTTGTCTTGGTTCCATTCCGGGACGGAGAGGAAAGGCAGTTGCCTGAGAGCAGCAGTGATCAGACCCTCAGCGGGGAAAAATACCAAGGATGCCGAAGAGACCCGGCACCCCTTTAGTCCCTGGTGCCGCTGGTACTACATTATGAGGCTATGAATCTCCAGCCGCGCGGAGCAACTTCCCCACACCCCACCCGCTGCGTTTCAGGCCACTCCCGGGTACGTGCTCGGCCGCAGCGCCGCAGCCCCGCCCCGGCCCTCGGCTCCGCGCGCTCGCAGCCGCTCCAGGCGCCCGCGTACGTGTGAGAGCGCATGTTGGAGGCCGGTCCGTGCCGGAGGGGCCGAGTTGGTGCACGAGAGGTTAGCGCTGCCGTTTGTCTTAAGTGACTCGTCCAGTTCTGCCGCCTAGCCCTTTCCCAAACTATTTTTTGTTTGGGAGGTGGGATGGGACCGGTGAGGGAATGAGATGATATGTTGCTGTTGAACTGTCTCCGAAATTCCCAGTCTAATGCTTTGGGGTGTGCAGCTGTGCTGTGTACAATAGAAAAATATCTGAGGTCTTCTAACAGTTGGACCTTGGTTAACGGTATAACGGTTTTTTAAAAATTAGTCATCTTCTAATCTGATCAGAAATAGCGGAGTTGTTTGGTTATTTAAATATACTGCCCTAAAGGCTGTCAGAGGTTTAGTTTATTTTAAATAAAGCACTTTGAGATGTCCCAGATTAAGTAAATCGAAACTTTAGCTGCTCCAGGTGTTTTTGTTTTGTATTTCCTTGTGTTTTTTTAATTTGTGTGCCTGCACCTTATTGAGGGCAAGTATTGAGAGTCCTTTGGGAGAAGATAATCTTAATAGACAGAAGGGAGGTGAGTTTATGGAATAATGGAAAAACTTGGGGCCCTAAATTTAATCTGCTGTAATTAGTATGTTAGGATAGCCCAATTTTGTAAAGTACAAAGGCAGATTTTATTTAGAAAAGATAACCTCACCTCTGTATATCCACAGCCAACTCCATTTTACATTTTATTTTAAATTTTTTTTCTTCATGAAAATTCATTGTGTATGGTCTTTCAAATAGAATTTCCTAGAACATAATGGTCTATTTTTTAAAAACTGGTCAAGATGTTTTAAATACTTTTTTATTGATGAAAACTGGTAGCCTCAGTCATCTTATGTTTAATCAAAGAGGTGCCATTTAAGGCAAGTGCTACAACTCTTTTGGTCTTATGGATGCTTAATAAATCATTACCATCTGATGATTCTCCACAGAGAAGAACAGGGTAGGGTGTGTGGGGGAGGCGGGGGCGATGTTTATCACAAAGAGTAATGCATTTTAAAGCATTGAGAAACATACAAGCCTGACAAGTAAACTGGACAGTTAAGTTGAATCTATCTTTTAGAGATCTTTGAAATAGTAAGACATTAAGAAATTCTATTTTATGTGGAGGTCCTTTCTAAATATTTCCAGGTAATATTTGGTCTTGGAAACGGATTTTTTTTTTTTTTAATGGTTCTACAAACAACTGCTATGACAAACTCTTTAATAGGAGCACTGAACAAACTGTGGGGTAAGCCGTTATAAACTGTTGCCTCACTCTGCAGTCTGGTAGAATATCGAAAGCAAAAACCTTACCAAAGTGAGCTACTAACACTGCAAATCAGAAAGGAGCCAGCACAGCTTTGTCTCTTCCCGGGCAAATTCAACTGCAAATATTTGCCACCTTGTGAACTTCCATGTCACTTCACCTTTAACTTGCTTACTTTACTGCTTGCTTTTTTTTTTTTTTTTTTTTTTTTTTACCTTCTATGATCATTTATCCATGTCTTTTCTCTCCTACTAAGCTCTTCAGAGCATGGCTCCATCTGATTTCACCTTTGTTCCTAAAACCTTCCACACTGTGTTTGCAAGGACAACTCACACATGATTGAAGATGGGAAAGGAAGTCATGTGACATGGGGACCACAGAAGAATTATGATCAGAGTTGGACAATAGGGAAAACAGGATGACCATGTTAAACAAAAACCTTCGCAGCCAGAAACTTGCGAAAGAATGGGTTTATTGAGTGTTAAGCCAGCCAGAAAAAGGACCAGGTCCTGGGACATAACAGTCTACACCACCAGCAGCAGGGCTAGATGGAAAAGAAACACGTGGCGACTGTCCTGGGATTGATGGGGCTCTTTTATACAATGACTTGGGGGAAGGAAGATGGAAGCTGTTTTGAAGGAATTTACATTGGGGGATAAGGGGGGCAGGAAAGGTGGGCAGTTCTAGGTTAGGTGCATAGTCCATAAGCCAGAAATATGTACTACTTGATTAGTTGTGGACAACAGCCCAAAAATTAATGTATAAAGTGGGATGTAGTAGTGTCTGGTGATCGACTTTTTGTTGTTGTTAAGATAGCTGCCTGGAAGTCGGTTGAAGGTTTCAACAAAACATTTAGGAATGTGAATAGTCTTTTGTTAGTTTTGGCCCCTAATATTAACTAGGAGTCTGCCACTCTCCAGCCTGCTGTAATTTAATTTAGGACATCTCAGAATTTACCTCTTGTCAACCATTTTCTAGCTCTTGCAGTGAAATCCATTCATTCAATGAACAATTACTGAGGGTTGAGTGAGTCCAAGATGTTTACTATGTTCTGAATGGTGGTATTCCCTCAAATTCATATGTTGAAACCTAACCTCCAAGATGACAGTATTGGAGGTGGCGCCTTTGGGATGTGATTAAATCATGAGAATGGAGCCCTCGTGAATGGTATTCATACCCTTATAAAAGAGGCTCTAGAAAGCTCCATTGCCCCTTTGGCCATCTGAGGATACAACAAGAAGTCAGCAATCTGCAACCTGGAAGAGGACTCTCACTAGAACCCGACCCTGCTGACACTCTGGTCTCGGATTTCTCGCCTCCAGAACTAGGAGGAATAAATTTTTGTTGTTGAGCTACCCAGTTTATGATATTTTGTTACAGCAGCTTGAACAGACTAAGACAGTGTCATTCTAAGACTCTCGTGGGTGATAGAAATATTCCAGAATATGGTGCCTGCCATTGAGAGTGTAGTTAATTCCCATTCTGTGAGGTACTCACACATTCATTGTGCAGGCAACTGAAGTCTAAATAGAATTTTTATTGGCCACCTAAGATGTTCTAAATCACCATTACCTTTCCTCTTCATGAAAGTCTCTATCTTGATAATCTATATCCAGCCCAGACTACTCTCCACAGGCATCTCAAACTTGGCCTCAAAAACTGTAGCTCCTCATGTGTCCTCCAAATGGCTCCTCCTCCTCACTGAATGGCACTACCCAGTTCAAAACCAGAGCCTTAGAGGTCGCTTGTCACTTACACCCTTATCGGCCACATCCAGTCTGACTCAGTCCTTTTCTTTCCCTAGTTTCAATATGGAAACTTTTGAACATGTACAAAAGTAAAGGGAACAGTGTAATGATGCCAAAGTGTGTGCAGTTTGGGTTCCCCGGGAAGTAGGCTCTGAGATGGAGATTGCAGGTCTTTTATTTACTGCAGGGGGAATAGCATATGTGGAAGGGAAAGAGCAGAAAAGGGTAGAGGAGGAAACTGAACTGAGATGCAGTCCCAACAACCTCCCTCAGCAGCCACGTGGGACCTCTGCACTAGGATAGCCCTCAGGATTGTCCCAAGTTACAGGGAGCGCTGGGCCTTTACACACCTACACTGATCAGTCATTGGATGTGGGCTGCCCCTCAAAAAAGACATGACCTTAAGTGAGGAGCATCTTTTGCTGCAGACCCAGCAGCCAGGAGAGTGATTCCTGAGACATCTGGATGTCTCATCACAGCATCAACCACAATACCAGCTTCAACCATCACCCACTCCTGGCTTTTTTCATCTATACCTTTACACATCCTTCCCCCCCACCAATTATTGTGAAAAAAATTTCAGACATCACATAATTTATTCTGTAAATCAGTATTTCTAAATATTGTATTTCACATTAGCACAGTACTATTATCACACCTATTTAATAACAATGCTTTAGTATCATCAAAGCCAGTGACACAGCTCTTTTGTTTTTGTTTCTAGATATTCTTGAATCACCTCCTTCTGTACGTGTCCATTAGTACTGCCTCATGACTTCTTGTCTGAATTTCCTCTCCTCCCCTCTTAATCTGCCTCATCCCTGCCACACTGTACTGTTGCCAAACTGAGCTTTCTAAAACGAAACTGATAGCTATTTCCGTATTTAAAATTCCCTCAACAGGAATAGTACAATGTCCTCTGAGGGGTTGTACAAAAATGGAAGGATTTTATAGGCAGAGGGAGGGTGGGACTAAAGTTAATAGTAGATTGTTTCAGGCAAGGAACCCTTTCCTTAGGGGCAGGCATGGGCTCTTAATCAGCCTGATTACCTCACTAGTGTGGAGCAGCAAATTCCAGACTGATAGGTTTAAAATTCCACTCCTGGGAGAAGTTGAATCTGTAATTAGTTTAGGTATTAAATCTAGGTTTGGTATCATGGGCTTTTTGCACAAGTGACACCGTTTTCGGCCTGTGGTTTTTCTTTTTAACAATATGAAACAGTAATTGTCCTTGGGAAATGGAGTGTCAAAGGACTTTTACTTCCTACATAATACATTTCTGTATCTGTGTAATAATTAATAGGGACTATGATTACTTTTGTTAATAGAAAAAAATTAGTAGCTATTGATTGTCTTCAGATGAGAGTTCAAATGCTTTTATATATGGTGCGAAGTCCAAAACTGTGGGGGTGGGGAGACACACGGACACACTGACAGAAATCAGACCTCTGGACCGGAGAACAGACCGTTTATTACTCATAGAGAATACTGACGCTGAGTCCCCATGACCCAATTCCCCATGGGCTACACAGTGAGGGCCAGATATTCACCTGTATGTGCAGCAGAGTTTGTACCACAAGAGGGGAAACCCCAAATTATGAGACTGGAGCTTATATATAGTAGCTGGCACATCTGTCTTTCCTCCCCTACAGAACTTTGTTGATGATGCTAGAACATTGCTGTGGAACGCAAACAAATCTCTGGGGGTGGGGGAAGTAGAAGGGAAGGTCTTCATCTTTCCTTTACCTATCTGTAAGCAAATGGCTCCAGGGGAGGTAAGTCTCTAAATCTCTTCAGAGTGTTCTATCTTTAAGACTTATATTCAGGCATCCTTTGCTTAGCAGGCTCAGAACGTGGAGGAACACTGAGAAATCCAGGGAGAAAATCTCCCAGCACAAAGCGGGCTGGGCCTTGGGATCTCCGGTGTATTTTTCCAAGTATTACAACTTCTTCCCCTTGCATCCTGTGCTCCAGTGATGTAACCACCTGACTTGCTCTGTTACCTCTTTGTGCCTTTGCACGTGTTTTTTTCTGTGTCTGCAGCCCTCTTCCTATTTCATCTTCATCTAAAGTCTTTCCTCATTTTTCACAACTCCCTGCTTTAGAAAGCTTTTCCTCTCAGGAGCTGGGTTAGGAGTTTCTCCTAGGTGTTCCGATATTACATTGCACTTACTTCTTTCATAGTATCTGTCACAATAAAATTATAATTATCGACTTGAGATGAATTGTTCTGCATTCGACGGCAAGCAACTTGAGGACAGGAATTATGCCTTTAAGTGCATCCCCAGGAAAATGACAGTATGAGGAGCTCCATGGATCTACTCCCCAGCAAAACACCTCTAACTGGTGAAAATTTTTTTTTAGAAAACCATGTAAAGTTTCTTGAAATTTTCTGTAGGGAATACAGCATAGAGAGAAACTTTTATTCAAGAAAATCTACTAAATCTCGGTAAGAACAGCAAGAGTCAGTGACACTTGAGCCATGACCTGCTGCCACCCGCCACCCTGCTCAGGAGACAAAAGCTCCACTCTGGGTGTATGTGGCCAAGAAGGCGGGGCTCCCTCTTCCCCAGATTGTCACTGCAGACGCAGATGGTCCATTTGACTGCACACATCCAAGCCGAACAAGACACAAACAGGAAATTGCAGCAAAGAAAGTGAAGGTTTATTTACGGAATTGGTGCCAAGCCAGGAGACATAGGTGAGCCAGTGCTCTCAAAGCCCTGGCTTCCCAATGGCCTCCAGTGGCTGGGTTATTATAAGGGAGAACTCTTTAATCATGGTGACTCTGGGAGTTGGGCTGGCGACTCTACTGATTGGTTGGGGCTAAGGCAGGGAGCAGCTGACCACGGCATCAGATCCTGCTGTCACTTACGGCCTCACTCTGTCCAGTTCCCAGGGGATGCGGGCCGTGGGGCCATTCCACTTGCATGAGTCTGGAGCTGAAACATAACTGAGGCCAAGGTGTTATCTTTATTTGATTAAAACCTTATTCTGGTTCGAGGTTTGGTTATTGTATCTGGTCATGGTTGATAGACCTGAAGCTTTATTCTTAAACACATTTGACACTGACCGGAGCCTAATGTCCTAATGTCCTAAGAGCTTAATGAGTGGAGATACAGTATATGAACAGGTAGGAGGATCTGGGGAAAGAATGCAGGTGAGTCATAGTTCCGTCAGGCAAAACAAAACTGGCTTGGATTAAAGCAGAATGCATGCTAAAGAGATGAAGTTTATGTGCAGATACAAGATCTAAATAAAGGGCTACGTTATCTCCCTGGGAGTGCCAGAAGGCCAGCATTTCTCATACTTCTTAGCGTCATGTTGCAAAGGTTAAACTCCAGGTGAGTATGGCCTGGAGATGGCAGAGATTGGGAACTCCTTTCTTCCTTTCGGACACTATTCATAGGACGGAGGCTCTATCATAGGAGCAGCAGACCAAGAGTGATGGGACCAAAATTGCCCTCCCCCAGCTCACATGTAACGTGGGACCTCAGTTGCTCTCCCCCAGCTCACACATAATGTGGGAGTTCTATGCCAGGAGAAGACAGCATGAGAAAAACAGAAGCTACTGCCCCCTTGCAGAGCCCTGCCGGTAAAGCAGAGGTATCACTCTGAAAAAAGTGGGCCACTGTCCTCATCTCCAGCTCTGGAGTAGTAGCTCAGAGATTTTTCCCAGAGGGACAGAAAGTCCATTAGAACAGAGAATTCTGAAGTTCTATTCAAACTTTATTCAAACGTAAAGGTCCTCTTGAAAACAATGAATATTTTTGTGGTAAGTAATTAAAAGGAGGCTGGTAGGTCCATGACAGCAACAAGCTAAATTATAAAGCGGCCTGCTAGTTTGCCAGAGAGAGCCAGGGAGAGACAATTAAGAGAGCCCTCTTAGGATCAGAAAAACCTCAAGCATGGACTCAAAGACTGTCTCTGCAAAGACTCTTCAGTGTAATTAGATTAGATTGTGGGGCAATTCATGCCCCAGTACATTGTCAAAGCAATAGAGTAATCAGCTAGCAATAGTGGACACTAATAGCTGGGTGTGATACCAACAGAGGTAGATAGCTTATTGGAGAGATCAGGGAAAGAGATAGCCTAAGAGAGCTCTGCTAAAGCCCATGTGACTTTGTCATCCCATGGTGACTGTGTGCATAACCAGGGCTGTGCCTTCTGAGAGCTATTTAACAGGCACACTCTGGGGGAAATGGACTTCACTAAAATAGTCCAGCCAGGTCACTAAACAAATAAGTAACAAAGCAACAAGCTTCAGGGGAAAGGGGGAGCAATCAGTATTCAGAAGCGCTACAATAAATTATCTTGAAATAGTTTTTAACAAAAAGCTGAGTCATGAAAAGAAACAGGAAAGTCTGATCCATGCACAGGAAAAAGGCAGGCAACAGAAATTACATATCAGAAGGTCCAGATGGCAGATTTAACAGAAAAAAGGCTTAAAGTAGCCATTGAAAATCTGTTCAAAGAACCAAAGGAAACCATGCTTAAAGATGTAAAGGACTGTATGATGACAATGGCTGATTAAATGCAGAATGTAAATGGATAGAAATTATCACTAAAAAGCCAGATGGGAATTCTAGAATTGAAAAGTAAAATAGCTGAAATGAAAACTCATTAGATTTTCATTGAGCATCTACTGTGTACCAAGCACTTTTAGGTACTGGTGGTAGAGTAGCGAACAAAGACACACCCGTGCTCCTATGTTTATATTTCACATGGTATGGGAGGTCTTAGCCAAGGAAATAAGAGGACAACAAAAAAGAAATGATTATAAAGGAAAAAGTAAACTACCATTATTCTCAGCTGCTCATATCATCTATATATAAAACCTATAAGAATCTATAGGAAGAAACTTTAATAATTTAACAAGGGGACTGGATATTAGATCAATATATAAAATTCAATTTCATTTATATATATTGAAATCAAGCAGTTAAAAAAATATGAAGAAGTGAAAGATACTAAGTACAATAGCCAAAAAATACAGAACTAGATCCAACAAAAGACACGTAAAAAGTTCTTGGAGAAAATTATGAGTATAAAACTTTGTTGATGATGCTAAAGATGGCCTAAAAGTATGGATAGGAAGACTAATACAAAAAAGATGTTATTCCTTCACAAATTGTCTTATAAATTTAATGCAATCAAACTCCAAGTGGCACTATTAAAGAAATTTGACAAGTTGTTGAATTTAAAATTTCTATGAAAAAGCAAAAGTCCAAGTATTGTCAAGATACTTCTGAAGAAAAATAAGATGAAAGAACTTTCCTTCCTAGATAAGACTTTTTTTTTTTTTTAAAGCGGTAGTCATCAGGATATGGTATTAGCGTAGCAAAATCTAAATTGACCCTGGGAAGTAGATAGATGTCTGTAACCCCAGATGAAGACTGAAGCTGGAGTGGGTACTGGAGGCCTCTTCCTGTGCCAGGCTTTACCATTTCAATTTTGGATTGTGGGGAGGTTCAAAATCTAAATTGACCCTGGGAAGTAGATAGATGTCTGTAACCCCAGATGAAGACTGAAGCTGGAGTGGGTACTGGAGGCCTCTTCCTGTGCCAGGCTTTACCATTTCAATTTTGGATTGTGGGGAGGTTTAGGGGATTCCAGGAGAGGGGCCTGGGTGCCCCAAGTGGTGGGTTAGAGGTAGTAAGGAGGCTTAGGGCAGTAAGACGAGGTCTGACAATTAAGTTTGCGAACTTGTTGCAACAATGTTGCTAACCTTTTTTGATATCAGAGGGATTATTCATTATGAATTTGTACCAACTGGAGAAACAGTTAACCAAGTTTACTCTTTGGAAGTGCTGAAAAGACTGCGTGAAAAAGTTAAATGATCTGAACTTTTCACCAACAATTCATGGCTCTTGCATCACGACAATGCACCAGCTCACACGGCACTGTGAGGTAGTTTGTAGCCAGTAAACAAATAACTGTATTGGAACGCCCTCTCTACTCGCTTGATCTGGCCCCCAATGACTTCTTTCTTTACCCGAAGATAAACGAAGTATTGAAAGGAAGACATTTTGATGACATTCAGGACATTAAGTGTAATATGACGACAGCTCTGATGGCCATTCCAGAAAAAGAGTTCCAAAATTGCTTTGAAGGATGGAATAGGCGCTGGCGTTGACGCATAGCTTCCCAAGGGGAGTACTCGAAGGCGACCATAGGATATTCAGCAATGAGGTATATAGCACTTTTTCTAGGATGAGTTCGTGAACTTAATTGTCATACCTCATATATACTAACAGTAATGGAAGTATTTTGTCATTTTAACAACAGGTACAGAGTTATATGCTTGTGTACTGGTTTCAATTAGCCCTGCACACTTGATATGTGACTTTTTAGATCATTGGGGAAAGAAAGGATGGACTATTCAATCACAGTTGCTGGAAAACCATACATATAGAAAATATATATATATATTATATATACATATATACATATATATGATTATACATATGCAAAAAAAGTGCAATTGGATCCTTAAATATACCATCCTTAGAAATCATTTTTAGATGGATACAGTGGATTAAAAGTGAAAGACAACACTTTAAGACTTTTGGAATAACATTGTGGCGGCAATGTTGGCAGTTCAACAAAGATTGTGCACCTTTTCTATAGATTGGAGTTGTTGCTAGACAGTCCCCAGTTAGGGACTACATTTCCTAGGTCGCTTTGCTTCTACATGGGGCCATGTGACTGAGTTCTGGCCAATGGGATGTGGACTGAAATGGTACAGCAGTGCTTTTCAAACTTTCTATGGTAGTATACTATTTCTTCCCAATTTATTGTGGACCAATACTTTCGTAAACTAAAATAAAAATAAATTACTAGAAAATTGAAACTTAAAAATTCACACCAAATACAAGTCCATTTTTTAATTATTACATTCAACAGACAGAAAATTACTTTGTCAAATTGTTATTCAAAGTTTACAAACACTTATTCACAATTTCCGTGCAATACCCAGTAGGTAATAAACAGTTTGCAGACCAGCAGAAGTCAGTGGACCACCCTTTGAGTGCACACCATTTCCATGCATGGCCCATAAGAATCCCTTTTACAGTCTTTCATGTTCTCTTTCCTCATCAGTCTACAGGTTAGATGTCTACAATCAGGGTGGCCTTGAAAGCCAATGGCTGAAGAAGGCAAGGCTTCATCTGCCTGGAACTCCAAGTGACTTCTTGGAGTGGAACCCTTCCCACCCCATCTTGCCATTAATTGAACTTAATGTGAAAGGAAAAGAAAACTCATTTGTATTAAGACACTGAGTATTCAGGGTTTATTAGTTATACCATTGGTATTAGCTTAACTAATAATGTAATATATAGGAACATATTTGTTGCCTTAAGATACAAAAGTCCTTATCAGAAATTATTTAAAAATTGACTACATTGAAAATAAGAATTTCTGAACATCAAAAACCACCTTAAAGATAGTAAATAAGAACAAGTCACAAACTGGGAAACTATATTTGTAATATATAAAACAAATATCAGTTTGGTATTCAGAGTATACAAAGTGATCTTACAAATCAATATGAAAAAGGCAAACAACCCAATTGAAAAATGGACAAAATATATAAACAGGCATTTCACAGCAGAGGAAATGTGAATAACAAATTAGAGTTTGAGAAGAGGCTCAGCCATATTAATAATCAGAGAAATGCATATTTAGACCACAATACCAAGGTTGTGAGAGGAAGAGGCTGAATTGGGAACTCTTGTTCACTGATGGTGAAGTGTAAATCAGTTCAACCACTCTAGAATAACAATTTGACATTATCTTTTAAAGTTTTACATTTACACCAATTATCATCCAACAATTCCACTTACAGGTTTATATATTCAAGACTGCTGTAGCATATATGTAGAATTGCCATATTTAGCAAACAAAAATAAAGGATGCCCAATTAAACTCTATTTAAGATAAACAGTGAATAAGTATTAAATTGGATCTGAAATTCAAATTTAATTGGGCCTCATATACTTTATCTGGGAATCCTACAAAGAAGAGGAGGCATGTACAAAAGTGTTCATAGCATTGTAATAGCAAAATCTGGAACCCACTTAAATTTGCATTGAGGAGATAATGGAAAAACTGTATACTTACACAATGGAATATTAGGCAGTAGTGAAAATGAATGAACTACATACAGCTCTGAGTAAGAACATGAATGAATCTTAGAAACATAAAATTTAAAAAGCAACTCAAAGAATATATATTGTAAATTGCAATACCAGTTTTGGTAAAACTCAATACCAACCACAACTAAACCATATATTGTTTAGAGATCTATACACATGTGATAAAGTGTATACAAGAGAATGGGGAACAAAATAAGTAAGGCAGTTGTTATTAAAGTAATGTAGAGGTAGGGGAATAAAAGAGGAATTCACAGATTAATGTGACAGTGTTGGTAATGTTGTGGTTCCTACACAGGCAGAACGTACACAGATGTTCGCTTTACTGCTATGCTTTTCTCAGACATGTTACAGAGTTATTCTGTGTACATATTACATAAAATTTTAAAAAATAGATCAATGATCAGGAAAGTTAAGTGAGTTAAACTTGACTTCCTTTTACAGACAGAAAGCCCAATGCTTTTATATTAGGATACCTCTCTAAAAGAATAAAAATAGCATGCCCTGCAATTAGAGAAAAGGTGAAAAGTACAGACTACTACACACTATCTAGCTCCAGGGTAAGTAAGCTAAGAGGCAGAGTGTACATAGAAAGCCAATGCAGCCAATTAATCAGTATATATAAAGTATATACTTTCTGCTAAGCATTGTGCGAGATTGTAACGTAGGGGTGGTGGGTGGTAGTGAGATGTTGACAAAAGAGCTTTTCAAGGGTGGTTGCAAAAGACTGCTAGTGCTACAGAGAGAGCATAAGAGAATGAGTCCAGTCCATTCGCTAGTAAACTCTCTTTTTCAGATCTTCTTTCCACTAGGGGGTGAGTTGAGGCTGGGAACTGTTCTTTCCTAGCTCTAAAAGTTGACTTCTGTCACTGTAAGGTCTCTAAAGGGCACTCACTGATAGTAAGGGTAAAGCCAATTTACATAAGCTAGCCTAATGTAAACCTAAAATCCTTCTTGGGGTCACAGGACACTTGAGATATAAACCTCTTCAGTGAAATTAAAAGGGCTGATCTTAGTCCTTTAGGATTTAGGTGAAGGGGAATTGAACTGGTTTAAAAAAAAAAAAAAAAAAAAAAAGTATGCGTTCACGCACGCGCAGTAAGCATCGCGACCACTCTCTTGGGTCAGGCTGGAGGCGGAGCTAAAGCGGCCGGATACCACGCCACGGAGCGCGTGTGCGTCACATCTTAGGAGGCGGGCGCGTCCCGGCTAGGTTTCCTCGGCGACCGCCGGGGTCCGCCGACTCGCGGTGTGTCGGGGCTTTGCAGACATGGGGACCCCTCCAGGCCTGCAGGCCGACTGCGAGGCGCTGCTCAGCCGCTTCCAGGAGAAGGACAGCGTGCGCTTCGAGGACTTCACGGAGGTCTGGAGGAGCATGAAGTTCGGGACCATCTTCTGGTGGGTGATGGTAGTCCGCTACTCGCCTCCCTCCCGGCGTGTGCTCACGCGGCGTAGGAAGGTGCACGCCCACCTGCCCCCGGCTTCATGGCCTCTGGGAAGGGTGGAGAAAAGCCGCAGTCAGAACGCGCTACCTCGGTCTGTTCTGGGCCTTCTCCTGAGCTCAGGCTACGCACTCTCCGGGGCGATTTCATTGGTTTCGGTTGCGTCCTCTTTCCGAATATGTATTTCTGCCTGGCGGCTCTTGTAAACTCTCCTCTCTATCTCCACTGCCCCATCCTGACCTAAGTCACCGTCGTTTGCCCTCCTCCATTCTGTTCTAGAACCCTATGTTTCAAAACAAAAGAAACACCTAAGCGAAGACAAAACGGCACAATTAAATTCATTTTACATACAACCAGAGTTATCTTTCTAAAGTGCATTTTGATCATGCCATTGCCCTGCTTACCACGTTTCAGTGGTTTTCATTGCTTTTGGGATGCAGCTCAAATTCCCTAACATGGCTGGCAAGACCCTCGGTGACTGGCCTCTGCCAGTCTCTGCAGCTTCATCCACCAGTGCCCTCCATTCACTCCCTTTCTTGCTCCAGCGTCTGTCTGTGGCCCTCTACCGGCGTTTCCTCAGCCTGGAGTTTTCCCCTAACTCCCTTTGTCTGACCGTCTTATTCTGCACTCAGCTTTAAGCTCAGTGAAGCCTTCCTAGACTAAGCAGGTGTTCTGCTCGTTTTTTCTGTAGCATTCTGCTTATTTTATCTCTCGACTTACCACACTTTAAGTGTGTAGTTCAAAAGGCAGTGTAGTGGTTTAGAGCACAGATTATGGAGCCTAACAGCTACCTGAATTTGAATCAGAGTCCACTAACTGACTTTTGGTAGAGTACTTGCTTGACCTTCCTGATCTGTAACACAGGGACAATGAAAATAC
Source organism: Rhinolophus ferrumequinum (assembly GCF_004115265.2). Lineage (NCBI taxonomy): Eukaryota > Metazoa > Chordata > Mammalia > Chiroptera > Rhinolophidae > Rhinolophus > Rhinolophus ferrumequinum. Next base: position 33,376,146 of record NC_046289.1, on the reverse strand, counting down.
CTCATAATGCAGTTCTGAGGATTAAATGAGCTAATATGTGTTAAGTGCACAGTAAGTGCTCAGTAAATGTTCATTATTTTTAATTTTCCCTCCCCTGGACAGAGCTCTGTGAAGACAGTGACTGGATGAATCTGGTAGCTATTAGCATAATAAATACAATATTGAAAGGCTAAATCATTGAATGAATGAGTTCTTGTGATTAAAACTTTGTTTTGCTGAATAAAATGTAAAAGCTCTCTTTTTTTCTCTCTTAATGTAATATAATTACCTACGTAATTTGTGCATCACAGGGGATGGAAGATGGAGAGCTGTTTGTTATATACAGTTAATGAAGGGAGAGAAAACTAATATCTAATGTATTTAATCCATAGAACAACTCTGAAAAGCAAATATGATAGATGTTTTATTGATGAGGAAATTGAGGCTTAAGGAGGTAAAGTAATTTCTCCTTGATCACTCAGCTGGTAGGTGGTAGAACAGATACTGAAACATATTTGTCTGTTTCTAAAACCCATGATTTTTCGTTGTATCCCTTTTGAGAAAAGTGACAGGTCAGGCAAATTTTGCAGAGGTTTTAGCTAATGAAAAAAGTAGAGACCACTTGAAGAGTGGTGGTTTTTCTTTAGAAATTGCTTTGTTGCCTATATTACGGTAGGCATTTTGTATTCTTTTACTAAATTTATTATTTGAAGAGCCCAGGCTTTGGGAGCATAGTGGAGTCTGCTTTCCTAGCCTGCTCCTTCTTTACTTTGGTGAGCTTTGCCCTGCAGAAATGGAAGGAGTGGGTGGGTTACATTGTACTGTGCTGTCTAACTTTTTTAATCTAGGTGTCCCAAGGACAAATGATGTTTAGTGTGAATCCCTGAGAGTATTGCAATAGGAAAATATCCATTATGTATTAAAATGTATGTAACTTTTGTATTTTATTTTGTAACCTAACCATAGTTATTTTCACATACTAAATGTTGTACATTTTTAAGTGGGAATAATTTGTAACCTCTCCCCTTTCGCTCCCCAACTCAGCAAGTCACGTTGATGCTTTATGAAGATGCATCATGTTTACCTAGTGTACGCCCGTGCCTCAGTGGAAGAAACACAGCAGAAGATTAGATCTTTGTGCTTGAATCATAAGGGATCAGATGTGGAATGCTCATCCAGTTTTTAGCAACAGCTAGAATATACCTCTTCTAATTTTTGTTCATTGCTTATTAAATTCATAATATATTTTCTCTTTGTTTTCTAGTGGTAGAATGAGAAATTTAGAAAAGAACACGTTTACAAAAGAAGCTTTAGCTTTGGCTTGGCGATATTTTTTACCTCCATACACCTTCCAGATCAGAGTTGGTGCTTTGTATCTGCTCTATGGATTATATAACACCCAACTGTGTCAACCAAAACAAAAGGTAATATTTGGTGAGTTGTTTTCCCCCAACAGAAATATGAAACAGGTACAATATTTTTGCAATAAACTGATTTAAATAGAAGTGCCAGTGTTTCAAAATTATAATACATTTGTGAAAGAAGGTTTACATTTAGTAACGTTTTTACCCGTTTTGTTTGCAGATTAGAGTTGCCCTGAAGGATTGGGATGAAGTTTTAAAATTTCAACAAGATTTGATAAATGCACAACATTTTGATGCAGCGTATATTTTTAGAAAGCTACGACTAGACAAAGCATTTCACTTTACAGCAATGCCCAAATTGGTATGTTACTAAAATAGATTGTTTTTTTTCAAAATGAGAAATTATGCTTCATTGTCCAAAAAGTACCTTTGTCTCCATAAAGTGGAAAGGATATTATATAGTTTCCAATGCTTATAGAAAAGCTTCTTAAAATAGGAGAATATGCTTTCTGATTGCTTTTTGTTGCAAACAAAAATTCAGCCTTTGCTTCTAGATGCACTGCATTTCTGGCTGCCATCTGTTAAGCAGATTGTTAGAAAAGGAAATGGAATTCAGCATCTACATTGGCTCATTCCTTTATTCACATATCAGAGCTGGTGAAACAGGACCAAGGAATTTACTTTTTTAGCTTAAGTAATAAAAATTTATTAAGAATTCCTGGGATGGTGGTTATCGCCTCCCAACCTCAAGGGAGGAGCCAGCACTGTAGGAAATCACTGAGAAATCATTCCCGGCCAACACTGGGAAGAAGAAAGTCATTCCCTTGAAAACGGGTCATTCTTCATTCATCTGAGAAGGTTTGGGAGGGCGGATGCAGAGGGGACCATCACATACTAGGGGTGGAGTGGAGGGTTGCTCCTCAAACAGCAGGGGACAAACAGATCGACTTCTCTGGGGGTTAAATTCTTGGTTACCAAGCTCATTTCTTAGCCTTGATGAGGCTGTCTCTTCCCCGGGTGAAACTTTCATCCTGTAGGTTCAGCACAAGGTAGTCAGCAGTGAGATAGAAATGATTCTGTGATGTGGCAATCATCTTGGAGGTGTTCTGGGCTGCCCGAATCCTTGCTCAGTGCTTCTCCAAGCACCTTGGTCGCTTCGGCCTCTTGCTGGGCCTCACCCTTGGCCTGCACAATCTGCTGCCAATCTGCTGCTGCTTTTCCTGCTCTGCTTTTTCCACCAAGAAATGGGCCCGCTGGGCCTCCTGCTGGGCCACTTGTTTGGCTTCTCCAGCAGCTGTGTGCTCTGGGCTAAAGCTCCGCTCTGACTATGTCAGAGGACCAAGGAATTTTAATGTCAGTTGGTGAAAAGTTGAAACTTCCACTAATAAAATAGGATATGTTTTTGATCTTTTGACAGTTGAGACACTAGATTAAAAGAGCATTAGGTTCTGGTTCTAGCTCTGCCATCAGCTGGCAAATTATGGAACTTCTCTGACTCACCTGACTATGTAAGCATGTGGCATGGCACACCTTCAGAGTTATTTCAGAAGTATAATAGTCTTTGAAAAATGGATTATTTAATATACATTTAGCGCTGTTTTTGTTTCATTAATGTTTACTGATAGACAATTTTTACTGCTCTCCCACTTTTTTCTGTACTTAAAAAGATACTTTAAAAGATACTCATTATCATACAGCTGTCATACAGAATGAAGAAAAAAATTCAGCGAGCTGAAGTTACGGAAGAATTTAAGGACCCAAATGATCGTGTAATGAAGCTTATCACTTCTGATGTATTAGAGGTAAATTTGCTTTTATTCTCTTGAAACTCCTTAAAAATTGTTTCATTGTAAACTATATATTGAGGTTATACCTTCATCTACTAGATTCTGAAAATTTTTCTAATGATTTTATCCAATTATAGAATGCCTATTTTCTCTAAAGTATTAGAAATAATAATACATTCTAAATATATAAAAATATATGGAATAAATCTTGAAACACAGAAAGAAACAGAAAGATGTAAAAGACTGGAGTTGGACTCAGGATAATTAGATGGAAATATGGAAGCCACCATTTGTATTTGACTTTAGATAGATTATAAAACAAGAATTTGAAGTGACTTTATTTTTATTTTATTTATTTTTACAATATGTATTCATTTCCTGAGTTCCTTTTTACAATGCTTATTTAAAATCCCACCACTGTAAAACAGGCTATTCTGATAAAACAAAAATTTGAAGTCAAGAATTATGCGTAAGAGGTACAGTCTTAAAACAGCTTTACCATCTAATACATTTTGGTATTTTATGTGACTTATACAGTATTGAGAAAAAAATGTTTCACATGGATAAGTAGTGATACTCACTTAGAGAGTTTTACATGCATAGAGAAACATTCCCCTGAGGTTAAAATAAAACCCCACCACAGGACTACAGCCTTCTAATCAATGATACACTCTCATTTCAAAAGAATGGATATATATTACATGGAGAGAGAGAGAGAGAGAGAGAGAGAGGCGATTGCAGAGAGAGAGAGGGCGCTTGCAGGAAGCAGTGAGTGTGAGCAGCAGCTGGGGGCGTCTTGGCCATGTATTTTAATCTCTTTGAGCCTTAGTTTCTCACTTCTTAATATTAGGATTATAGTCTTTATTTCATCCAGTTGTGAGAATTGAAACCAAATTACACCTGAATAGTTCTGATAGTGGCATATGGCCCATGGTAGACTCTTAATAAATGTTACTTTTTTTTTTTTGGTCAACTCTATACAGTCTTTTCTTATGTGTATCAGGAGAGAAAGAGGGATCAGATCAAATGCCTTTATTTTTGAGCAAGAATTATTAATCTTTGATTATTAATTATTAATCTGGGGTCCATAGATAACCTTCAGATGGTCCATATGTCCCCTCCCCCCCCAAATTGTATGATAAATTGAGTGTCTTACTGATGCTTGGTTAGGATGAGGTACCATAACTGTCCTAAGATTCTCAAAGGTGTTCATGTTCCAAAAAGGTTAAGAATTACTGCTTTAGAAGGACATTGTTTACTAAGTGTCTAAAGACACAGCATAGTGTAGGAGCTATATGGGATGTTTTGCATAGATTATTTTACTCCTTGCAACATTCTTACAAAATAGGTGTTTTAGACATTTTTTAAATTATTTGTTAATTTTATAAACAGTAGGTGTTTCTGTCCCTGATTTAAAGTTGAGGACACTGAAGCACGGATATTAAGTTAGGAAGTGATGGAGCCAAGTTTTGTATGGCTGCGGTGCCCAGTTGTTGGACAGCAGAAGGCCTGGTCTGAGCTGGGCCTGGGCTTAGAAATACGCACATATATCATTCAGCAAACACCTGAGTGAAGGGTAATAAGAACTAGGATCTTTGTTCTCTAGCAGCTTGGTGAAAAAGAGGTAGGAGAGATTATATGTAGAAAAATAAATGTGATAAATGAACTTTGTATAATAGAGAGAATTTGTATTTTGTCTTCTTGGTAGTGGGGAGTTATTTAACAGTTTTAGAGATTGGAGAGACTTAAAGTATATATTTAGATTTAGGAAAGGAGCCAGTCAGAAGGAGAGGTTGTGTAAAAGAGAAGGAGCCAGATTCCTGTTATGGAGGAGTCAGGTGGGTCTGTTAGTGGTTCCCTGGTGGAGAGATTAGTTTTGAGCAGGAGAAAGCACACTTCTTCCTTTGAAATGTGAGGGAAGGAGGTGAAAATGGATTCATATAATTGTGAAGAAGAGAAATAGAAAGAAAACAGACCTGGTAGCCTGAATTTGAAGAGAGGGCCATGGGAGTTCAAGGAACTGTGAATTGAGAAAGTTTAGAATAGCCATTGTGCAGAATGAAAGATTTTGGGTATCAAAAAGGATTTACCAAGAAGTACTGAAGTGAATCATAGAGAGAGAGGCAGAGGATGTTTTAGAACAGCAAGACATTGTTCTATCAATATTCTCCTAATGAAAAAAGATGATTTGAATCCAGTTGGTATAATTTTTGATTGTTGACTACTATGGTGGTAGAATGTTCATTTTTTTCCAATATGCTTTCAACGTGCTTTTTTATTTTCAGTTCTTTTACTGTTAGGTTGGTGCAAAAGTAATTGCGGTTTTTGCAGTTATTTTTAACCTTTTAAAGCACAGTTACTTTCGCACCAACCTAATACAATATGTTGAATTAAAGGTTCCTCTGTTTTAAAAAAGTGTGTGTATCAGCACACAGGTATGAAAGATTTTAGAGAACAAAACTGGGGTGATGCATAAAGGCCTGTTATTTTAGGGTGATTGGAGAAGAGGGTCAGAAGGGCTAGACTGTGAAATGTCTATTCCTGAAAGCTTCTCGGAATGAAGTAGTCTGCATGATGTCATCCTGACTTTATCTCTAACCTTTGGCTTGCCACAGATCTGCTTTGAGAGCCTTTTCCTCAATAGCTCTGTTGACTCTATTCATCTATTTGGCATAGCCTTTGACCCAGTCTCACTGATAATCCTAAATTTAATACTTTTCTACTTTCCATCTACTGCTTGTAAATGTTATTAAGTCTAAATGTTATTAATTCTAACTCTGCTGCTTAAATATGACCTTGAGCTAATTGTTTCATTTGTGTCTATTTTTTCATTTATACAATTATTATAATGGCCATTATGTGTTGAGTTTTCAACATTTGCCAGGAATTATGTTAGATGTTTTATGTATGTTAGCTCACTAATCATCATAGTAACCTTGCAGAGGAGGTGTTATTTTCCTAGTTTTAAAAACAAGGAAACTGAGGCTCAGAGAAGTTAAGTAATTTGCATAAAGTAAGGTGAAGACACCAGATTTGAATATGCAAGTCTGTAGGGCTCTGAAGTCCAGACACTTTCCTTTATTTCTTAATCCTTTAGTTTCGTTTAGTGTTTTACATTATATAGAACATTCACTGTGTAAGTTCACTTACTACTATTACAGTGGCATTGGGTGGTGCTACTTATTTTGTACAAATGTGGAACGGGATTCTCAGATTGAGGGATTTGCTCAAGCGAGTGATCTAGCAGGTGACAGAACTCACGCTCAAAACCAGGTCAAGCTGATGGTCTTTCCCCTGCATTGTATTGTGCATAGTGAAATAATGGGAGCACAGCCCATTGTAAACTGTAAAAAGTGAGGGGCTCCCCATGTCGGGACACTGTTCCCCTTTGAAGATCCTGCATATGGGAGCACTCATCACTGCTGAGCATTTTCTGAGTCCTTGAGCAGATGGGTATGAATTCCATTAAAATCGACTCTAAATGAATTGAATAGCCTGACTGGGGATGACTCAGCAGTTGCAGTGGCCATCTATGAAGGAAGTGTGGGTAGTTCTCTGCTGGTCTTCGAGCCAAGCCAGTACTGGTTTTATCTGATTTCTTAAGTGGGCCTGCAGTGTACTTTCTTTCTCCTTACCCCACACAGACCTGCCCATTTGGCTGGAGGCTTGTGGGGGAGAAAGGTCTAATTAATAAATGATGTCTCAAATAGTGTCATAAATCCCCCTCTATTTCTTTTATTCCTGAATCTTAACACTGAAGTAATGATAAAGCTTACGGGGACAGGCACACAGGTTTTGAGATGTATTGAAAATCAGCACATCTCTGTGGAGGATTGCATAAGAGTCCTTATATAGGACTTTTCCAGCTGAACATAAATAACTGTATAATAAATAGCTTTGATGTGACAATGTGACATAAAAATTATCTGTTATCAGTAGTGATATTTAATGATCTGTTATACTACAAATAGTTTTTGTTACATCCTAAAATGCAATCTTGTGTTGATTAGTCTTTCCCCATACAGTGTATATTATTAGTTAATGTTTGTTGAGTTGAATTCCATGAATCCATTCCCCTGGAAAGCAGCCTCTTCATTAACAAAGTTGTACTATTTGTTTGCATGACTATATTATTTTCAGTATACAGTGGCATGTTATCCTTATCAACGCAGTCAGTTTGGAATGCCATTTTATTTTGTGTTGGTTTTCTCTTTAAGTTTCTCCTCTAAAGTTGAAATAAAAGACTCATCTTTTCACCTTTAGGAAATGCTGAATGTTCATGATCATTATCAGAACATGAAACATATAATTTCAGTTGATAAGTCCAATCCAGACAAAGCCCTCAGCTTGATAAAGGATGATTTTTTTGACAATATTAAGAACATAGTTTTGGAGCACCAGCAGTGGCACAAAGACAGGAAGGTATGTGACTGCTTGTTTGAGACATTACCTTTGTATTTGCGTTATGCACGGATGGCTAGACATGGGTGACAATCTTGAGACGTGGCTTAGCACAGCAGAGCGGCGATTGAGGGGGCTTCGCTTTTCTCTGCCACTTATTAGCTGTGTGATGTTACTTAACCTTATAGACAGGTTTTATGTATAATTATGTATATAATTAAACAATTATAATTAATAACCGTAATATTATATATAATTAAATAGTATACATTATATATGTACATATATAATTATAGGGGAATAAGTCATCTTGGTATACCCCTGATTTGTTGCAATCTTTATGATTTAACATTTTCCAGAGGTTGCACATTGGCAGTCTTTGGGCCAAATCTTGCACACAGAAGTGTTTTGTTTGACATAGCGTTGATTCTAACATTGTTTTAAAATTTTAAATTAGTCACTAACATTTAAATATTTGTAGACTTGTGAAATTCCAGATGTCCAACTTCTCTTAAAAATCAGGTTTGATAGCACTGGTTCCACTTTGCTATGTGGCCCCAGATGGCTGGACGTGAGTGGTTGCTTCTGTCATTGTCACAGAGCACATGCTTCTCTGCTTACCACATGCTCTTGGTTTATCCATTTATAGATCTCATCAACACAAATCTTAGTTTTCTGATCCAAATACTGAGACTAGAGCTACCCATATTCCACATTAACCTTTTCAGCTGGAGAAACTTTTTGACTCTGGAAACCTAAAGGCCAGCCTTGCTAAATTTACCTTTGAAACCACTACTCCGTCTTATTTTAGTGAATACTTCTTAAAAAAAAAAAAAAAAAAAGGTAAAAATAAGCAATTTCTGTTTGCTTACTATGTGTGAAATACTGTGTTAGTGTTTTCCCAAGTGCTAGATAGGTGTTACTATCTTACGTATTGTTTTTCAGAAAGATTTGTTGCCACTTTTTGACTTTCCATTATATAAAGAAACTGGCTCCAACTTAATTTTAGAAAAAGATATACAAGGAGAGTGATGAGATGACATTCTTGGGAAGAAGGAAATACTTTGCTTCCTTTACCTGTGTTTATTTTAAGGAGATAGCACATTTTAGAATGTATGAATATTTGAAGTGCCACAAATGGGTTACACAAATAATCAAGGCATTTAAGGTAAAAATCTGTTATAGTACTCTATTTTAATAATGCTCTTCAGTGAGCATTATTAAGACCTCTGAAAACCTGAAGGAAATGAGAATAAACCAGTTTTCTTAACTACCACATAAAATGCATGTTATCCTTCATTAAGAGGATTTAGGCATTTTATTGATGAATTTTAGAACTATTCTGAAACCTGACCCATGACCTTAATGTCATGTGGTGAAGCATGATGCAATAACATGAAATGATCTTCCAGTTTTTCAGTAATTAAAAGTAAATGATTTTCATTGTTCTGAAATTGATTTGTAATTACTTCTTAGATAATTTGAATTGTTAATGTGTATACATAAATTTTTTGCTCTTTTAGAATCCATCCTTAAAATCAAAAGTTAAAGATGGAGAAGAAAAGAGAGAAGGAAATTCACAAGAATCAGAGGTCAGAAAAATTCACTATATGTTTGTTTACTGGGCAGGAATTTGATTAGCTTCTTTTTATTTTATGTGTGGCTGTGATTCTGTATACTAAGCATTATGCTCCTTGGTCAGTATTGTAATAAATATCTTAGAAAATTCTGAAATGTGGGTTCTGTGAAGGGCTAGTCTGTTCTTTACTGGAAACCTTGTGAAAGACCACATCAGGTATAGATTGGGAGTGAGGATGTTGATGGTTTTTAGCAGAAGAAGGGAAGGATGATGGTGGAATGTGCCCTGAGTCCTTATAGGGGCGCAGCAAGGCTTTTGTAATACGCCTTTTCTCACTCCCTGTCAGCCTTTCAACCAGCCTGGAGCTCAAGCTACTCATTACTGCTTTCTGCCTCCAGAGTTGTAATCCATATCAGTGGATGAGATAAGGAGCCGTCTTTGGGCATAGACAGATGAGCAGGGGATGGCCTGTTCACCAAGGCTTTCGTTCTTATTTCCTCCTTAAATCCTGAATGAAACCAGTTAGTAGCTATGGGGATGGTATCATGGCACCTGCTATGGGAATGTGGTGTGTGTTTATGTGTCTTTACTGGACCCTCAGTATGTGTCCAATAAATGTTAGTTTCTTTTACCCTACCTTCTATCTGAAATCTTATTTCTGTGGGTAGTCATAATTTCACTTATCATGTGTTTTAACATTTTCCCCTTCCTGTTTGTTTTTACTTCCAGAGATGTGAAAGGGCAGAATCATTAGCAAAAATAAAATCAAAGGCCTTTTCAGTTGTTGTTCAGGTAAGTTATTTCCTTTTTTTAAGCTTACAAAGTTGTCTTTATTGGTTTCTTACTGCCTCACAGAGTGTCAGGGTCAACCCCTCCTGGTAATAGGACATTTGAGGAGATAAATACTTATTTTGTCCCCCACTCATCAGTAAGGGGAGGTTTAATAAAAATAGTAATATAATAATAATAATAATGACTGTAATCCGTAACAAAATATTCCCTATGATCTCCTAATACATAGTCTGTTGAAGCTTTGAGAAAAAGGACCCCTCTCCTATTTCTGGGAAGGGCCAGAGTGTGCTTGCAGACCCTCCAATCGTCCCGTTGGGTGCCCGTCTGCACCAAGTAGCCCTTATAAATACCCTCCCTGTCCCATCCCTGTTTAGGAAGTATCTTTTCTTCTGGACGGATTAGATGACCATGTCATGTGGCTCATGGAGCCCCTTCCTATTTCCAAACTCAACAAGCTCTTCCCCAAAGGGAAAGGACCTGTGGGTATATATTCCCCTAGTTTCCTCTCCCCTCCAGCCCTCAAGTTATTTTTTTAGTAAGGTAATTTAGAAATTGATTTGATGCTTTTTAAATTACATTTTTACTTTTTATCAAAGTAGTACATGTACATAGTTTTTAAAAAGTCTAATAATACTATGTAATTTATATAACCCAACAGTCTCTTGCTCTACCACTTCCTACCACTGTATTCCTAATCTTAGGAGGCAACCATCTTTATCTTCTCTTTTAGTTATTCTGGCATTTACCTGGAATTTTGATGCCATTGTTCTTTTTTTTTTTAATGCCGTTGTTCTTTATTGTCTTCCAGCTTTTGTATTCCTGATCATGGAAGGTTTTAGGATTTTTCTCCTTGTCCTTGGAGTTCTGAAATTTCATGATGATTTAACTTGCTATAGGTCTTTTTTCTTTCGTTGTTCTTGGCTCTCATGGTGGGCATATTTAGCCTTCAGTACTGAAGTGTTTTTTGTATTGTTTCTTGATAGTGTTCTTTGCTACATTTTTGCTCTTTTTCTTTTCTTGAACTTTTACTTTCTTATTTTCTTTCTTTTTCAATCTCTTTATTTTCAGGGAGATTTCTTAAACTTTATCTTTTGAACCGTTACATTGAATTTTTAAATTTCTGCTGATGTGTTTTCATTACTAAGATTTTTTTTTTCTTCTTCTCTAAATCAGTTTTCTTACTTAAAAAAAATGTGTTCTTTATCTTTTTTCCCCTGAATGCATTATCTTATCTCTTTGAGGATGTTAATTATAGTGTTAAGAAATTTCCTTCTTTTCCCCCAGAATTTCTACTTTTATTTATTTTAATCTCTGTCTTTAATTTTGGTGGCTTTTTCCAAATTTTTGAAGAACCTCAGATCATATTTAAGAGTGGTTATGTGGAGATTCAGCCATTAAACATCTATATTTCTTTCTCTTGGATCTAGTCATTTTTACCAGATGGCAATCTTCCATTCCCTGTGGGGGAGGAAAGTGGTATATAGGCCCAGCTGCTAATGTTTGGGATCCTATGGAGAGAATAAGCCGAGAAGCTTACCATTCCTAATGCAGGTTTCACTTAACCTCCCTATTTTCAGTAAGAGGCTGTTTTCCCTTCCTCAGCTACATTAGTTTCCTCAAGCGTACAGCTTTTCGGGTTTAGTCTCTCTAGGGAGCAAATATTTTTTTTCTTCAGGAGGAGGTCAGTTTAGTTTTGAGGCTGGGAAACGGGACACTATTCACTATGTAGATTTTCAACATATCTGCCCATTTTTCTTTTTAGTCCTGTTTCTGATGACTAATTCCTGATCCACTTGGATCAGCTTGTTTTATAGGAGTTTCCTCAATATAGGTGATACGGTTTCAGCTTTCTTCTTTCTTTTGTCAGGTGTCACTCACTTTCCCATCCCCCATTTTTTTTTTTTTTTACAGCTGCTTTGTTTCTTATTATGTGTGTTTTGTGAGTTTGTTCATTTTTGTTCCTTTACTCATTTTAGTGGGTTTTCAGGAGGAAGCACTGATAAATTTATATGATTAATCCCATATGTTATCCTGTTTTTTTTGTGTGTGTGAATCTAAGAATGTCTTTCTTCTGTGGGAAATTACTGTTTTTTCTGGGTGTAGAAATAAAAGGGAATAAATAAAAAAATTAAAAGTGACTGTGGATTAGTTAAGTATTATATTTGCTATACCATAGTAAATTGAGTACAAAATATTGTTGAATTAAAGCACCAAGAACAATAAATTAATTATTCCAAATTCTTATAAACCAGAACTATTTCCATAGTATATAGTGGTAATTGATGTTTAATGTATATCTTAAGACATTATGAAATAATTTTTAAAAATTATTAAACAATTAAATTATAATCCCCAAAAATTGTTATAAGTGTGTGTCATTGTGTAGTTTTAGTTTTTCTCCTTTATTGAGGTACAATTAACATAGAGTGCATGGTAGCTTTTAAACAATTGTTAATATCTACCTACACCGCATATATGACGTTAACTCTTGTGTTAGGTCTCTGCTTAAGCAAATAAGGGAATTCATTGACTGATGTAACTAAAAAGTCCGTAAACTGTCCCTCCATTTCTCACCTAAAAGGGAATAGATAAAAGGGAATATGTTGCTTTCACTGTGTCCAAGTGCTGTTCATGACAGCTCCAGCCTTGCATGTTTCCAGCTTTAGGTTCAGTGGAAACAGAGAATTTTCCTTCCTAACAGTTAAACAGAATTATAAAGTTGAGTTATATCAGCTATGAAACAGATCATATGCCCACCCCTGAACAAGTCACAGTGGCCCCTGGGATGTGAAACTCATTTTGACTAGATGGGGGCCACATGGCCCGACCTGGAGCCAGGCATAAGGTAGTTCCACTCCAAATACATGGTAGTAACCAAGGAAAATAAAATACTAGAAGAAGAGGAGAGAAGTTTGTCAGGCAGTGAAAAACAGTACTTGTCCTTTATACCTCCATTTCCCAATCGTGCAACCACAACTACATTTTAACCCATTTGGAGTAGATGGTGATGACGGCTGCAGGGAACTTCTTCAGTTGTAAAGATAAAAGACTATATACATGCGACAGGTATTAAGCAAGCCAGTATAATGGTAAAGTACTTTAGGACAAATATTTTTGTAAATTTGTCCTTATTTTTGTGTGTTTTGTCTTTATGTCAGTTGGATTCATTTTGTGATTCATTGTGGTTAATTGGGTTTCTGATTCTTAAGGCCTCCAAGTCCAGAAGGCATCGTCAAGTCAGACTTGACTCTTCTGACTCTGACTCTGCGTCTGGTCAAGGACAGATCACAGCCACTAGGAAGAAAGGAAACAAAGAAATGTTGAAATCAGCAGGAAAGAAGATGTCTTCCAGGAAAAGAGGTAACTTTTTAAAGTCTTTTTGAAACTCAACTAGGTTGAATGGGTCTTACTTACAATATCCCCTCACTTTTTTTTTCTTATTAAAAAGGATTAGATACTTGTTTGATTGGGAACATTGTGAAATTAAAAATAAATTAATTATATGTTTAGAATCTTAACTACTGAAAGGGACCCATAGGAGTCATCAAATTCGTCATTTCATAGATGATGAAATTTAGGCTCATGTAGATTAAATACCTTTTCCAAAAGTGCTATAGCTAGTTATATAATCAGTCTAGAATTTTCCAAGGCATACTTTATTAGTAATTTTTGTGAATTAACAAACTTATGTGTAGAATAAGGTATAAGTTGTGAAAAGAAATAACATTTTATAAACCATGTTTCTGTCTAGTTGCTGCACTGTTTAAGCTGTACCTGTTTTTCTTTTGAAATAGTGTATCTATAAAATTACCTTTGGTATTTGGTTCTTAAGAAGTAATTATATATATTAATAGTTTAATTTTTTAAATTTACACAAATAATATGTATTAACCATATAGTTGGAGTCTGATTAGCAGGCTCAGAGGGAAAAAGAGCATTAGAAACATTAGTAAATATTTAATGCCTAATATAAAACACACTCCTAGCTACTGCAGCAGTGTATGAAGATATATTACAGCCTTTTAACATGTGTTTTTCCCTATATTGAGGCAGTTGAGAGAGAATTGAAGTTAAATACTTTTAATATAGTCCAGATATGATTAAGTTCTGTTGCTTGAAGTGCAGTGAGAATTCAGAGGAGGAGGTACCACATTTGTTAAGGATAACCAAAAAAACTTCCAAAGGAAAATTTTTTTAGTTCTTTTTACAAAGCTAGCAGATATTGTGAAGAAAAGTGTTAGACCAATTTCACTTATGAGTGTTACTGAAAAAATCCTAAATTATATGTGTTAAAGGAATCCCAGATACAAAACACCTTGACTGAGTGCATTCATTCTAGGATGCGGGATGGAATCTATCAATATAATTTGCCATATTAAGTGGGTTAAAGGGCAGAATGTGAACTCATTGTACTACGGTAGTTACCCAAGAAGACATTTGATAAAATCCAACATACATTCTTGATTTTTTAAAAAATCCTCTAGTTTAGGGGGTCAGCAAACTTTCTGTAAAGGGCCAGATAGTAAATATTTTAGTCTTTGTGGACTTTCTGTCACAGGTACTCAGCTCTGCCTTTGTACGGTGAAAGTAGCCATAGATAATCCATAAACAAATGAGTGTGTTCCAGGAAATTGTATGTACAAAAACAGGTGGTGGGCCACATTTGTCCTCTGGCTATAGTTTGTCAACCCCTGCTCCAGATAAAACAAGTAGATGGTTATTTCTGTAACTTAATTTTAAGGAGTGTGTGTGTACAGTATGTGTGTCTGTGTTATTAGACCAAAGGCCACCTCATGTTTGATGGTAATACACTGAAGTATTACAATTTTATTTAACATTGCTTTTGAAGGGCCAATCAATGTAATTAGGCAGGAGAGTGAAGTGAGGTATAATTTCAGAAAGAAACGCTACAAAATTATCATGATTTGCAAATGATTAATTTTGTGCCTTAAAAATATTCTAAAGAGAATTTGCTGAAAAAAATTAGGAACAAAAAATTTTTAAGGTAAAATATACCACTACAGACCTTACATAAATTAAAAGGATAGTAAGGAAAAATTATGAATAATTTTATGCTAATAAGTTAGATAGCTCAGATAAAATGGATATATTTCTTAAAAGATAAATTTCCAAAACCAACACAAGAAGAAATAGAAAATCTAAGCACTTCTATGTTTAGTAAAGAAATTAAATTCCTAGATGGCTTCACTGGGAATTCTAGCAAATGTTTAAAAAGGAATAGGGTCAATCCTGTTCTTTCAGAAAACAAGAGGGAACACTTTCCAGCTTATGGACCTTACAGGAAAAGAAAACTAAAGACCAATATCCCTCATGAACATAAACATAAAAATCCTTTGAAAATGTTAGCAAATTGATTCCAACAATATATTACAAGAACAATTATAATAGGATAGACTAGGGTTTATCCCAGGAATATAAGGCATCATTCACCATATTAGCAGAATAAAGGAGAAAAACTATAATCTCAATATACGTAGACAAAATGTTTGACAAAATTCAGCATCTATGATTTTAAAAAATGAGCAAATTAGGCTTAGAAGAGAACTTCCTCATCCTGATAAAGGACTTCTATTAAAAACTACAGCTAACATCCTACTTAATGGTGAAATAATACTTGCCCCCTAAAATTGGGAACAATGCCCGCTCTCATTGCTCTTCTTATACATCGTATTAGGGGTCCTAGCTATTGAAGTAAGGCAAAAAAAGGAATTAATAGACATTGAGATTGGAAAGGAAGAAATAATACTGTTTGCTTGGAAATGAAATGATTTTTTACACAGAAAATCTCAAAGAAATGTACATAATAGCTACCAGAACTAATAAGTGGGTTTAGCAAGGTTACAAAGTTCAGGGTTAGTATTTTTTTATAGTAACAGTGAATAATTAGAAATTGAGATTTTAGAAAACCTACAGTAATACCAGACACAAATTACTTTGCTATATAGGTAACAAAATATATGTAGGCCTGAAAACTATTAAAAAAGAAATTAAAACAGACTTAAATAAATGGAGAGACATATGGTCTTCATGGATTAGAAGACCCAATATTGTTAAAATGTCAACTAATCTTATATTGTTCTCTAGATTAAATGCAGTCCCAATAAAAATATCCCAACAGGGTTATTTAGTGTAAATTAACACACTGATTCTTAAGTATATATGGAAATTCAAAGAAACTAGAGTACCCAGAACAGTTTTGAAAAATAACTATAAAGTTTCAGAAATCAAGACAGTGTGTTTGCTATCTGCAAAATAATAGACACACAAATCAATGGAAAAGAATAGAGAATTTAGAAAAAGAGCCACACATGTATGGCTATTTATTTTCTATAAAGGCGCAAAGGCAATTCAATGGAGAAAGGATAGTCTTTAGTAAATTATGCTGATACGTTTTTATATCCATATGCAAAAAAACAGATCCTTGACTCATGCCTCCCATCATATACAAAAATTAATTCAAAGTGGATCGTGGATCTAAATATAAAACCTAAAACTTGTGGAAAAAAACATAGAAAATGATCTTGGTTTGGACAAATATTTTTTATATGTAACATAGAAAACACAAGCCATAAAAGAAAAAATATTGGTAAATTGGACTTGCTCAAAATTAAAATTCATTGGAAGACACTGTTAAGAAGATGAAAAAATAAGCTATACACTGGAAAAAATATTTGCACAATGCAAACCTGATAGAGGTCTCATATCCAAAATATATAAAGAATTCTCAAAACTTAGTAAATAAACAACCCAATTGAAAAATGGGTAGGTAAAATATTTGAACAGACACTTCAAGGAAAATATGTGGATGACAAATAAACACATGAAAAAAACTCAACATCTTTATTTATCAGGGAAATGCAAGTTAAAACCACAGTGACATTCTATTCCCTGTCAGAATGGCTGCAAAAGCCAAAAAATACAATGACAAAAGCTGATGAGGATGCAGAACAATTGGAACCTTCATATATTTCCAGTGGGAATCCAGAATGGTACAGTCACTTTGGAAAACTGTTTGGCAGTTTCTAATAAAGTTATACGTATACTTACTGTATGACCCAGCAGTCCTACTCCTTGGTATTTACCTGAGAGAAATGAAAACATATATTCATACAAAAATTTGTATGCAAAAGTTTATCGTGGTTTTATTCATAATTGAAAAATGCCAATAGCCGAAATATCTTCAGCTGGTCATTGGATAAATAAACTGGTATAACCGTACAGTGGAATACTACTCAGCAATAAATGAACTGCTTGAGACACTGTAATGACATGGATGAATCTCATGCATTGTGCTAAGTGAACGAAGCTAGACACAAAAGGAACATACTGTATGATTCCATTTGTGAGACATTCTGGAAAAGGAAAACCTGTAGGGACAGAAACTGGATCATTGGTTGCTGGGAAGTGGGGGTTGAGGAAGGTGTTGACTGCAAAAGAGCACAAGGGAAGGTTCTGGAGTGCCAGAACTTGACTGTATTGCTTGCAGTGGTGATTGCCAACTAGGCATTTGTCTAAATTCCTAGATCTGCACATTAAAAATGTTGCATTTTATTATATATTATTAATAGTTCAACAGAGGCCATGAGGAAAAGATTGATTAGTTTGATTATAATTAAAAAAATAACATCTGGTAGATTAAAATGTTTTTTTCTAAGGTATCAAAGATACTTAGGTTTAGAAATCTGCACAAACATTTTTTATTAATTAACCTCACTTCGTACAAGTGCAGCAGAGAGGAAAGCTGGTTAAGATGCTTTAATGTTAAACACCTGAAAAACAAATTTATTTGTTTGTTTTTTATGTGGTTGAGGAACAAAGGAGGAGCAAGTGTAAGACAGTAAAGAAATTAAATGAAAGTTCCTTTCCATCTTAAATGTTTGACAGGTGTAATTTATGAAATAGCACTTTCTTCACTAGTTATATTTTATTACTTAATGTAGTTACCTAAAACATTTTCATAAACTCTGAAATGAACTTTTAAGGACAGGTTCTTGAGCACATCTGAGATTTGTTACTGAATTGACCTAGGCATGTTAGGGAGGATTTAACCTATGAGAAAGAAAACATACTAAAACATAATCTGAATTCAGATCTTCAATCATAACTATTCCAGCCAACCAGCTCTGCAGCTCAGAAGGTATCGTAAGTACTGTGAAGCAGAAGTAATTTGTTCTATTCCTCAGTAAAGATCCAGGTGCTTACTTCATGGTTTCTCTTTAATTAAAAGTTTATTTCATTAAGGCGAAAAGGTATTTTTGATTTCATAGTTTTTTCAAAAAAGCAAAAGATGTTGCAAAACTATTTGTAGCACATACGATAATGTTAAAATTACTAATTTTAGGTGAGCTCTTATAAATTAGTAAGAAAAAAGCCACCGTCTAGTAGAAAAATGGGCTTAGGACATGAAGTGGCAGTTTACAAAGTACAGGCAGTCGATGTGCATATAAAGATATTTAATTTCATTAATAATTAAAGAGGTAAATTAAAACGTGATTCTTATATAGTTTATTAGATTGGAAAAGATTAAAGATAACTGAATATCCATTGATGGTGAAAGTGTGAGGAGATAAAATCTGAATTGAAGGGGGGGTGTAAATTGGCACAGCCTTTTATTTATTTATTTATTTATTAGTGTCAGGTGCACAAGACAAAGTAATACTTAGACGTTTATCATTTATATCCCTCACACTGTGTGAACCCCTCTCCCCCCATCACTATCCCTC